>NC_134354.1:152823866-153123866 GCF_048569485.1 Anomaloglossus baeobatrachus | reverse complement strand
AGACAGAAGCATGAATCCTCCCGGTACCGTCACCGCCGCGTCCATCTCCCGTCCTGTGCATGTCAGCTGCCGTGCGGCGCCATGTCTGGGCGGGAGGTGGAAGCGGCTGCGAAAACAAAAGTTAACAGTAGAATAAAAAAAAAAAAAGTTATACTCACCTGTCTGCAGCCTCGCGGTGCCATGCCCGCTCCCAGCTCCTGTCACCGCTCCCGCTCCGGCTGTGTGCAGTCTCCCCGGGGCAGGACCTTGCTTGCAGGACCTGGCGATGGATCACCTGATGCAGTCACCTGACGCATCAGCTGATCGAGTCTCGGGCTGACGCGGGCGCCCGGCCGGTATCAGCGGATGCGTCAGGAGACTTCATCCCTGATTACCGGCAGCTGCTGCAGCGATCGGACAGGATCAGACTCCCGCCCCATCGCTCCGGGAGCTGCCGGTAATTCAGCACATAAGTGAGTATTATTTTTTTTTTTTTTCTACTGATGCATCAGCTGATTGTATAATCGGTGTTTATACACTCAGCTGATGTGTGATGGGATTCACATCCTTGAACCTGACAGATCATCTGATCGGTATGCTTTCCAGCAAACCGATCAGATGATATTGGATCCTGATTGGACGGCGCGGGACCCTGACCCAGGATTACTGCGGAGGGGGGTTTATTTCAATAAAGATGGAGTCACTAATTGTGTTGTGTTTTATTTCTAATAAAAATATTTTTCTGTGTTGTGTTTTTTTTTATCTTTACTGGAAATTCATGGTGGCCATGTCTAATATTGGCGTGACACCATGAATTTCGGGCTTAGGGCTAGCTGATAATATACAGCTAGCCCTAACTCCATTATTACCTGGCTAGCCACCCGGCATCAGGGCAGCCAGAAGAGTTGGATACAGCGCCAGAAGATGGCGCTTCTATGAAAGCGCCATTTTCTGGGGTGGCTGCGGGACTGCAATTCACAGCGGGGGTGCCCAGAAAGCATGGGCACCCTGCACTGTGGATTCCAATCCCCAGCTGCCTAGTTGTACCCGGCTGGACTCAAAAATGGGGCGAAGCTCACGTCATTTTTTTTTTTTAAATTATTTCATGAAATTCATGAAATAATTTAAAAAAAAAGGGCTTCCCTATATTTTTGGTTCCCAGCCGGGTACAAATAGGCAGCTGGGGGTTGGGGGCAGCCCGTACCTGCCTGCTGTACCCGGCTAGCATACAAAAATATGGCGAAGCCCACGTCATTTTTTTTTTTTGGGGGGCAAAGAAATCCTGCATACAGTCCTGGAAGGAGGATGCTGAGCCTTGTAGTTCGACAGCTGCTGTCTGCTCTCCTGCATACACTATTGGATGGAGGATGCTGAGCCTTGTAGTTCGACAGCTGCTGTCTGCTCTCCTGCATACACTATTGGATCGAGGATGCTGAGACTTGTAGTTCTGCAGCTGTCTGCTCTTCTGCATACACTAGTGGAGAATGAAGAACACATTGAAGAAGGAAATGACATCAGACCTTTTTTTTTTGTTCACTGATAAAAAACGCATAAGGACGCAGTGAGCAAAAACGCAGCAAAACGCAGCAAAAAAACGCACCAAATCACGGCAAAACGCGTGCGTTTTTTGCCGCGTTTTTTCGACGCAGGTGCGTTTTTGTGCGTTTTTAGCGGCCAAAAACGCACAAAAACGCAGCGTCAAAAAAACGCAGCGTGTGCACATAGCCTTAAAGGGAATTTGGCAACAGGTTTTTGCTATCTTATCTGAGATTTTAAATCAAAAATGGAAAAATAGCAGGAAAAATTGTACCATACCTGTCCTTTCATATGACACTTGTAGAAAATCATGCTTTTGTTGTCATCACAGCAAAATTAAACTTCTTTTGATGGACACAGTAGTGTAATAAGTAACTTGCCATCCACTTTTTCAGTAAGTGGCTCATTAGCATCTGCCAGCACAATAAGGGTTGGAATTTCCTTTCATTCCCTTTGCAGCATTCATTGACTCTGCCACTGACTAATAAATTGCATTTGTTGAACTAAAAAGTTACATATCTTAAAAAATAAACTGTATATAGTAGATAAAGACCCGTCTCCACTTCGTGTAATCCATCTTTATGTCTCTGTTGATAGAGATGGATTACACTTGCATATACCATCCGATGACTTAAGCTGGGTGTACACACTGAGACTTTCTAGCGATCCAACCTGCGATCTCAACCTAGCCGGGATCGCTACAAAGTCTCTGGTGAGCTGTCAAACAGGCAGACCTGGCCAATGACCTAACAGCGATCCGGACCTGCAGAGCGACTAGCTGGTCGTTGGGGACGTGTCAATAAAGCAGGTGAACTTCACCCGACTTCATTTAATGCCGCGCGGCTCTGTCTGTGTGCCGTGTAAATAAATAAATAATTAAAAAATCCGGCGTGCGGTCCCCCCCTATTTTAATACCAGCCAGATAAAGCCATACAGCTGCAGGCTGGTATTCTCAGAATGGGGAGCCCCACGTTATGGGGAGCCCCCCAGCCTAACAATATCAGCCAGCAGACGCCCAGAATTGCCGCATACATTAGATGCGATAGATCTGGGACTGTACCCGGCTCTTCCCGATTTGCCCTGGTGCGTTGGCAAATCGGGGTAATAAGGAGTTATTGGCAGCCCATAGCTGCCAATAAGTCCTAGATTAATCATGTCAGGCGTCTCCCCGAGACACCCTCCATGATTAATCTGTAAATTACAGTTAAAAAACACACACCCGAAAAATCCTTTATTAGAAATAAAAAACACAAACACATTCCCTCATTACCAATTTATTACCCACAACAAAGCCCTCCATGTCCGGCGTAATCCACGGTCCTCCAGCGTCGCATCCAGCTCTGCTGCATGCAGGTGACAGGAGCAGCAGAAGACACAGCCGCTCCTGTCACCTCCACGCAGCTAATGAAGACAGCCGTGTGATCGGCTGAGCTGTCACTGAGGTTACCTGGATCCAGCGGTGGATCCAGCGGTGGCCGCGGGTAACCTCAGTGACAGTTCAGCTGATCGCGCTACTCACCGCCGCTCCGGTCAGCTCCACAATTATGTGAGTAGCGCGATCAGCTGAGCTGTCACTGAGGTTAATCGCGGCCACCGCTGCATCCACCGCTGGATCCAGTGGCGGCCACCGGGTAACCTTAGTGACAGCTCAGCTGATCGCGTTACTTACATCATTTGCTGGTGATTTCCCCCCCTCTCTCATACTCACCGATCCCCGATCACTGGCGCTGCACGGTGTTCACACTGCTCCGGCGGCTTTTCCTTTTTTGAAAAAGCCGGCCGCTCATTAAACAATCTCGTATTCCCTGCTTTCCCTGCCCACCGGCGCCTATGATTGGTTACAGTGAGACACGCCCCCACGCTGAGTGACAGGTGTCACACTGCACCCAATCACAGCAGCCGGTGGGCGTGTCTATACTGTGCATTGAAATAAATAATTAAATAAATTAAAACAAACGGCGTGCGGTCCCCCCCAATTTTAAAACCAGCCAGATAAAGCCATACGGCTGAAGGCTGGTATTCTCAGGATGGGGAGCCCCACGTTATGGGTTGCCCCCCAGCCTAACAATATCAGTCAGCAGCCGCCCAGAATTGCCGCATACATTAGATGCGACAGTTCTGGGACTGTACCCGGCTCTTCCCGATTTGCCCTGGTGCGTTGGCAAATCGGGGTAATAAGGAGTTATTGGCAGCCCATAGCTGCCAATAAGTCCTAGATTAATCATGTCAGGCGTCTACGAGACACCCTCCATGATTAATCTGTAAGTGACAGTAAATAAACACACATACCCAAAAAATCCTTTATTAGAAATAAAAAACACAAACACATTCCCTCATTACCAATTTATTACCCACAACAAAGCCCTCCATGTCCGGCGTAATCCACGGTCCTCCAGCGTCGCGTCCAGCTCTGCTGCATGGAGGTGACAGGAGCAGCAGAAGACACAGCCGCTCTTGTCACCTCCACGCAGCTAATGAAGGCAATAGCGCGATCAGCTGAGCTGTCACTGAGGTTACCCGCTGTCACTGGATCCAGCGGTGGATGCAGCGGTGGCCGCGGGTAACCTCAGTGACAGCTCAGCTGATCGCACTACTCACCTCATTGTGGAGCTGACCGGAGCGGCGGTGAGTAGCGCGATCAGCTGAGCTGTCACTGAGGTTACCCGCGGCCACCGCTGCATCCACCGCTGGATCCAGTGACAGCGGGTAACCTCAGTGACAGCTCAGCTGATCGCGCTATTGCCTTCATTAGCTGCGTGGAGGTGACAGGAGCGGCTGTGTCTTCTGCTGCTCCTGTCACCTGCATGCAGCAGAGCTGGACGCGACGCTGGAGGACTGTGGAGTACGCCGGACATGGAGGGCTTTGTTGTGGGTAATAAATTGGTAATGAGGGAATGTGTTTGTGTTTTTTATTTCTAATAAAGGATTTTTCGGGTGTGTGTTTATTTACTGTAATTTACAGATTAATCATGGAGGGTGTCTCATAGACGCCTGACATGATTAATCTAGGACTTATTGGCAGCAATGGGCTGCCAATAACTCCTTATTACCCCGATTTGCCAACGCACCAGGGCAAATCGGGAAGAGCCGGGTACAGTCCCAGAACTGTCGCATCTAATGTATGCGGCAATTCTGGGCAGCTGCTGACTGATATTGTTAGGCTGGGGGGCTCCCCATAACGTGGAGCTCCCCATCCTGAGAATACCAGCCTTCAGCCGTATGGCTTTATCTGGCTGGTTTTAAAATTGGGGGGGACCGCACGCCGTTTGTTTTAATTATTTAATTATTTATTTCAATGCACAGTATAGACACGCCCACCGGCTGCTGTGATTGGGTGCAGTGTGACACCTGTCACTCAGCGTGGGGGCGTGTCTCACTGTAACCAATCATAGGCGCCGGTGGGCGGGGAAAGCAGGGAATACGAGATTGTTTAATGGGCGGCCGGCTTTTTCAAAAAAGGAAAAGCCGCTGGAGCAGTGTGAACGCCGTGCAGAGCCGGTGATCGGGGATCGGTGAGTATGAGAGAGGGGGGGACACTTCAGTCACTCGGGGGATTAGCGGTCACCAGTGAATCCTTCACAGGTGACCGCTAATCAGGACGCTACACAGACAGAGCTGCTGAGTCGCTGTAAAGTCCCCTTTACACACTGAAACTTTCTAACGATGCATGCTGCACAGCGGGAAACAAAGGACCTAGGAATGGTCCTGAACGATTTGTAGCAATTACAACTTCACAGCAGGGGCCAGGTCGCTGATAGGTTTCACACACTGCAATGTTGCTGGGGAGGTCGCTGTAACGTCACAAAACCGGTGACGTTACAGCGATGTCGTTTGCGATGTTGCAGTGTGTAAACCCAGCTTTAGCCTTTTGACTGATATCAAGTCTAAAGTGTATTGTTGTTTGAAAAAAGGCAGCCTATATCTGGGAGCCACTCCAGTAAATTATTAGGCACACCAGGTACAGTGTACTGGTAAGACAAGAGGAATGGGCACAAATTCCTACCAACTATTGTGAAAAGTTTGTGGAAGGATATGCAAAATGTTTTACCCAAGTCATACAGTTTAAGGGCAATAGTACCAAATACTAATGAAATGTACGTACAAATTTTGACTTTGCTAAAATTAATAAAAATGCCTTAAAATATTCTCTCTGTCTCATTATTCTGGCATTTGGCAAATATAAATAATTTTGGTTTTTAATTGACCTAAATGGGAAAGGTTTCTCAGATAGTGAGAAAAACATGTAGATGTGATATTTTATTTAATGTA
Organism: Anomaloglossus baeobatrachus; assembly: GCF_048569485.1. Taxonomy (NCBI): domain Eukaryota; kingdom Metazoa; phylum Chordata; class Amphibia; order Anura; family Aromobatidae; genus Anomaloglossus; species Anomaloglossus baeobatrachus. The sequence continues at coordinate 153,118,082 of NC_134354.1, read as the reverse complement.
TGTAAACGTCTTGTTTCAACTGTAAAACACCTTGAAAAGTCGCAACATTTTTGTGCAACTTAAGATTCTGCAAAAATGTAGTCACTTTTTGTGTTTTTACACCAAACCCAACTAGCTTCCTCAAAGTGGGCAAAGAATGGGTGGAACGGGCCGTGACAATGCCCAACCATATAATTAATCAAAAGTAATACCATTACTTATACCAAAAATGTTACTACCATTCCTTATGAAGCATGGAGAGGCATACGCCACTGAAATGTGCTAAATTTATTAAGTAGTGTGTGGCTCTTAATAAATTCAGTGAACCCTACTCCACCATGCCCTTTCAATAAGACTACTGTACAGTGCTAGTTTTCATGAATCTGTCCCTACCCTTCAGTTTTCCTTTACTCTTTTTGTACAAACCGTCTTTATGAATACATTTGTAGTTATTGCTGTTGATTAATAATAATATGCGTCAGAGATAAAATGTAAAAGGGGAGTTAAAATATAATTTGTCCTCACTAATAGTGATAAGCAGGGGTTGAATGCATTAGTTTATTATGTGAATTAATAATAATAGTAGGCAGTAGACCCAAAAAGATTGCATAGCAAGTTATAAGATGAAGGGCTTGATCTTAAGAGTTGCCAAGATCAACTTTTATCATTAAGGAAGTTCATGCTAGAAGGTCAAAATAATGGCATGGTTGGCTCATGTAATAAAGAACCTTTTCAGCTCCTGGAAGCATTATACATTGTTGTCATGGTTACTAAGAGCAAATCATTATACAAAATGTATCATTTGGACATTAATGCATTTTATCTTTTTGGTTTTATGCCATTTAACTCATTTTTTTATTAATCGTGTAGTTTGACTAAAATTTATTCTAGCCTTAAGAGTAGAGTTGAGCGCGGTTCGTGGTTCGTGGTTCTCCAGTTCTAGGCTCGAGTGATTTTGGGGCATGTTCTAGATCGAACTAGAACTCGAGCATTTTGCAAAAGCTCGATAGTTCTAGAAACGTTCGAGAACGGTTCTAGCAGCCAAAAAACAGCTAAATCATAGCTTGGTTTCTGCTGTAATAGTGTAAGTCACTCTGTGAATCAAACTATTATCACATTTCAGTGTATAGTGTGCGTGAACAGCGCCTTCAGATCACTGCTGTTTTCTTGTCTTCCTTCCCTAAGCGCGCGCGTCTTGTGGGGCGGGCCAGCATGTCAGCCAATCACAGACACACACACAGCTAAGTGGACTTTGAGCCAGAGAAGCAACGGCATGTGTGATAGGATCTGCATGTCACATGTCCCTGCATTATAAAACCGGACATTTTCTTCACGGACGCCATTATCTGCCTTCTGCGTCTTTGGTGTCAGACATCACTGTCGCAGCTCCGTCATCCTGAGTCCTATAGCCGATACAGCTGTATGCGCTGCATACACAGCGTTAGACAGCATAGGGAGAGCACTTTATAGCAGTCCTTTTAAGGGCTCAAACTGGCAGGGTCAGAGTTAAGGTGACAGGTCCTGAAAACAGCGCCAGCGTCTGTGCAGCCAAGGTCAGGGATTTCCTCCCTGCATTTCACCATTAGGAGGGAATAGAAAGGCAGGCTTCCATTCCTCTACCCAGAGCACCACAATCCTGCCACTGTACCCTCTTGTCCTCTGCACACTTCAACTCATTCTAAGTAAGCCATTATACTAGCAAACATTCAGTGTACCTAGTGGCATCCTATCTGTGGCTATTGGACTTTGCTACAGTCCCACTAGTGCAAAGACATTTGCAGAGCGCATCTGCCTGCATTGCACACTCCAACTAATTATAACGAAGCCATTATACTACTAAACACTCAGTGTACCTAGTGGCATCCTATACGTGGCTATTGGACTTTGCTTTAGTCCCACTAGTGCCAAGACATTTGCAGAGCGCATCTGCCTGCATTGCACACTCCAACTAATTATAACGAAGCCATTATACTAGCAAACACTCAGTGTACCTAGTGGCATCCTTTACGTGGCTATTGGACTTTGCTATAGTCCCACTAGTGCCAAGACATTTGCAGAGCGCATCTGCCTGCATTGCACACTCCAACTAATTATAACGAAGCCATTATACTAGTAAACACTCAGTGTACCTAGTGGCATCCTATACGTGGCTATTGGACTTTGCTATAGTCCCACTAGTGCCAAGACATTTGCAGAGCGCATCTGCCTGCGTTGCACACTCCAACTAATTATAACTAAGCCATTATACTAGCAAACACTCAGTGTACCTAGTGGCATCCTATACGTGGCTATTGGACTTTGCTATAGTCCCACTAGTGCCAAGACATTTGCAGAGCGCATCTGCCTGCGTTGCACACTCCAACTAATTATAACTAAGCCATTATACTAGCAAACACTCAGTGTACCTAGTGGCATCCTATACGTGGCTATTGGACTTTGCTATAGTCCCACTAGTGCGAAGACATTTGCAGAGCGCATCTGCCTGCGTTGCACACTCCAACTAATTATAACTAAGCCATTATACTAGCAAACACTCAGTGTACCTAGTGGCATCCTATACGTGGCTATTGGACTTTGCTATAGTCCCACTAGTGCCAAGACATTTGCAGCACGTCTGCCTGCGTTGCACACTCCAACTAATTATAACTAAGCCATTATACTAGCAAACACTCAGTGTACCTAGTGGCATCCTATACGTGGCTATTGGACTTTGCTATAGTCCCACTAGTGCCAAGACATTTGCAGAGCGCATCTGCTTGCGTTGCACACTCCAACTAATTATAACTAAGCCATTATACTAGCAAACACTCAGTGTACCTAGTGGCATCCTATACGTGGCTATTGGACTTTGCTATAGTCCCACTAGTGCCAAGACATTTGCAGCACGTCTGCCTGCGTTGCACACTCCAACTAATTATAACTAAGCCATTATACTAGCAAACACTCAGTGTACCTAGTGGCATCCTATACGTGGCTATTGGACTTTGCTATAGTCCCACTAGTGCCAAGACATTTGCAGAGCGCATCTGCCTGCGTTGCACACTCCAACTAATTATAACTAAGCCATTATACTAGCAAACACTCAGTGTACCTAGTGGAATCCTATACGTGGCTATTGGACTTTGCTATAGTCCCACTAGTGCCAAGACATTTGCAGAGAGCATCTGCCTGCGTTGCACACTCCAACTAATTATAACTAAGCCATTATACTAGCAAACACTCAGTGTACCTAGTGGCATCCTATACGTGGCTATTGGACTTTGCTATAGTCCCACTAGTGCCAAGACATTTGCAGAGCGCATCTGCCTGCGTTGCACACTCCAACTAATTATAACGAAGCCATTATACTAGCAAACACTCAGTGTACCTAGTGGCATCCTATATGTGGCTATTGGACTTTGCTATAGTCCCACTAGTGCCAAGACATTTGCAGCACGTCTGCCTGCGTTGCACACTCCAACTAATTATAACTAAGCCATTATACTAGCAAACACTCAGTGTACCTAGTGGCATCCTATACGTGGCTATTGGACTTTGCTATAGTCCCACTAGTGCCAAGACATTTGCAGCACGTCTGCCTGCGTTGCACACTCCAACTAATTATAACTAAGCCATTATACTAGCAAACACTCAGTGTACCTAGTGGCATCCTATACGTGGCTATTGGACTTTGCTATAGTCCCACTAGTGCCAAGACATTTGCAGCACGTCTGCCTGCGTTGCACACTCCAACTAATTATAACTAAGCCATTATACTAGCAAACACTCAGTGTACCTAGTGGCATCCTATACGTGGCTATTGGACTTTGCTATAGTCCCACTAGTGCCAAGACATTTGCAGAGCGCATCTGCCTGCGTTGCACACTCCAACTAATTATAACTAAGCCATTATACTAGCAAACACTCAGTGTACCTAGTGGCATCCTATACGTGGCTATTGGACTTTGCTATAGTCCCACTAGTGCCAAGACATTTGCAGAGCGCATCTGCCTGCGTTGCACACTCCAACTAATTATAACTAAGCCATTATACTAGCAAACACTCAGTGTACCTAGTGGCATCCTATACGTGGCTATTGGACTTTGCTATAGTCCCACTAGTGCCAAGACATTTGCAGCACGTCTGCCTGCGTTGCACACTCCAACTAATTATAACTAAGCCATTATACTAGCAAACACTCAGTGTACCTAGTGGCATCCTATACGTGGCTATTGGACTTTGCTATAGTCCCACTAGTGCCAAGACATTTGCAGCACGTCTGCCTGCGTTGCACACTCCAACTAATTATAACTAAGCCATTATACTAGCAAACACTCAGTGTACCTAGTGGCATCCTATACGTGGCTATTGGACTTTGCTATAGTCCCACTAGTGCCAAGACATTTGCAGAGCGCATCTGCCTGCGTTGCACACTCCAACTAATTATAACTAAGCCATTATACTAGCAAACACTCAGTGTACCTAGTGGAATCCTATACGTGGCTATTGGACTTTGCTATAGTCCCACTAGTGCCAAGATATTTGCAGAGCGCATCTGCCTGCGTTGCACACTCCAACTAATTATAACTAAGCCATTATACTAGCAAACACTCAGTGTACCTAGTGGCATCCTATACGTGGCTATTGGACTTTGCTATAGTCCCACTAGTGCCAAGACATTTGCAGAGCGCATCTGCCTGCGTTGCACACTCCAACTAATTATAACTAAGCCATTATACTAGCAAACACTCAGTGTACCTAGTGGCATCCTATATGTGGCTATTGGACTTTGCTATAGTCCCACTAGTGCCAAGACATTTGCAGCACGTCTGCCTGCGTTGCACACTCCAACTAATTATAACTAAGCCATTATACTAGCAAACACTCAGTGTACCTAGTGGCATCCTATACGTGGCTATTGGACTTTGCTATAGTCCCACTAGTGCCAAGACATTTGCAGCACGTCTGCCTGCGTTGCACACTCCAACTAATTATAACTAAGCCATTATACTAGCAAACACTCAGTGTACCTAGTGGCATCCTATACGTGGCTATTGGACTTTGCTATAGTCCCACTAGTGCCAAGACATTTGCAGCACGTCTGCCTGCGTTGCACACTCCAACTAATTATAACTAAGCCATTATACTAGCAAACACTCATTGTACCTAGTGGCATCCTATACGTGGCTATTGGACTTTGCTATAGTCCCACTAGTGCCAAGACATTTGCAGAGCGCATCTGCCTGCGTTGCACACTCCAACTAATTATAACTAAGCCATTATACTAGCAAACACTCAGTGTACCTAGTGGCATCCTATACGTGGCTATTGGACTTTGCTATAGTCCCACTAGTGCCAAGACATTTGCAGCGCATCTGCCTGCGTTGCACACTCCAACTAATTATAACTAAGCCATTATACTAGCAAACACTCAGTGTACCTAGTGGCATCCTATACGTGGCTATTGGACTTTGCTATAGTCCCACTAGTGCCAAGACATTTGCAGCGCATCTGCCTGCGTTGCACACTCCAACTAATTATAACTAAGCCATTATACTAGCAAACACTCAGTGTACCTAGTGGCATCCTATACGTGGCTATTGGACTTTGCTATAGTCCCACTAGTGCCAAGACATTTGCAGCACGTCTGCCTGCGTTGCACACTCCAACTAATTATAACTAAGCCATTATACTAGCAAACACTCAGTGTACCTAGTGGCATCCTATACGTGGCTATTGGACTTTGCTATAGTCCCACTAGTGCCAAGACATTTGCAGCACGTCTGCCTGCGTTGCACACTCCAACTAATTATAACTAAGCCATTATACTAGCAAACACTCAGTGTACCTAGTGGCATCCTATACGTGGCTATTGGACTTTGCTATAGTCCCACTAGTGCCAAGACATTTGCAGAGCGCATCTGCCTGCGTTGCACACTCCAACTAATTATAACTAAGCCATTATACTAGCAAACACTCAGTGTACCTAGTGGAATCCTATACGTGGCTATTGGACTTTGCTATAGTCCCACTAGTGCCAAGACATTTGCAGAGCGCATCTGCCTGCGTTGCACACTCCAACTAATTATAACTAAGCCATTATACTAGCAAACACTCAGTGTACCTAATGGCATCCTATACGTGGCTATTGGACTTTGCTATAGTCCCACTATTGCCAAGACATTTGCAGAGCGCATCTGCCTGCGTTGCACACTCCAACTAATTATAACTAAGCCATTATACTAGCAAACACTCAGTGTACCTAGTGGCATCCTATATGTGGCTATTGGACTTTGCTATAGTCCCACTAGTGCCAAGACATTTGCAGCACGTCTGCCTGCGTTGCACACTCCAACTAATTATAACTAAGCCATTATACTAGCAAACACTCAGTGTACCTAGTGGCATCCTATACGTGGCTATTGGACTTTGCTATAGTCCCACTAGTGCCAAGACATTTGCAGCACGTCTGCCTGCGTTGCACACTCCAACTAATTATAACTAAGCCATTATACTAGCAAACACTCAGTGTACCTAGTGGCATCCTATACGTGGCTATTGGACTTTGCTATAGTCCCACTAGTGCCAAGACATTTGCAGCACGTCTGCCTGCGTTGCACACTCCAACTAATTATAACTAAGCCATTATACTAGCAAACACTCAGTGTACCTAGTGGCATCCTATACGTGGCTATTGGACTTTGCTATAGTCCCACTAGTGCCAAGACATTTGCAGAGCGCATCTGCCTGCGTTGCACACTCCAACTAATTATAACTAAGCCATTATACTAGCAAACACTCAGTGTACCTAGTGGCATCCTATACGTGGCTATTGGACTTTGCTATAGTCCCACTAGTGCCAAGACATTTGCAGAGCGCATCTGCCTGCGTTGCACACTCCAACTAATTATAACTAAGCCATTATACTAGCAAACACTCAGTGTACCTAGTGGCATCCTATACGTGGCTATTGGACTTTGCTATAGTCCCACTAGTGCCAAGACATTTGCAGCACGTCTGCCTGCGTTGCACACTCCAACTAATTATAACTAAGCCATTATACTAGCAAACACTCAGTGTACCTAGTGGCATCCTATACGTGGCTATTGGACTTTGCTATAGTCCCACTAGTGCCAAGACATTTGCAGCACGTCTGCCTGCGTTGCACACTCCAACTAATTATAACTAAGCCATTATACTAGCAAACACTCAGTGTACCTAGTGGCATCCTATACGTGGCTATTGGACTTTGCTATAGTCCCACTAGTGCCAAGACATTTGCAGAGCGCATCTGCCTGCGTTGCACACTCCAACTAATTATAACTAAGCCATTATACTAGCAAACACTCAGTGTACCTAGTGGCATCCTATACGTGGCTATTGGACTTTGCTATAGTCCCACTAGTGCCAAGACATTTGCAGAGCGCATCTGCCTGCGTTGCACACTCCAACTAATTATAACTAAGCCATTATACTAGCAAACACTCAGTGTACCTAGTGGCATCCTATACGTGGCTATTGGACTTTGCTATAGTCCCACTAGTGCCAAGACATTTGCAGCACGTCTGCCTGCGTTGCACACTCCAACTAATTATAACTAAGCCATTATACTAGCAAACACTCAGTGTACCTAGTGGCATCCTATACGTGGCTATTGGACTTTGCTATAGTCCCACTAGTGCCAAGACATTTGCAGAGCGCATCTGCCTGCGTTGCACACTCCAACTAATTATAACTAAGCCATTATACTAGCAAACACTCAGTGTACCTAGTGGCATCCTATACGTGGCTATTGGACTTTGCTATAGTCCCACTAGTGCCAAGACATTTGCAGCACGTCTGCCTGCGTTGCACACTCCAACTAATTATAACTAAGCCATTATACTAGCAAACACTCAGTGTACCTAGTGGCATCCTATACGTGGCTATTGGACTTTGCTATAGTCCCACTAGTGCCAAGACATTTGCAGAGCGCATCTGCCTGCGTTGCACACTCCAACTAATTATAACTAAGCCATTATACTAGCAAACACTCAGTGTACCTAGTGGCATCCTATACGTGGCTATTGGACTTTGCTATAGTCCCACTAGTGCCAAGACATTTGCAGCACGTCTGCCTGCGTTGCACACTCCAACTAATTATAACTAAGCCATTATACTAGCAAACATTCAGTGTACCTAGTGGCATCCTATACGTGGCTATTGGACTTTGCTATAGTCCCACTAGTGCCAAGACATTTGCAGAGCGCATCTGCCTGCGTTGCACACTCCAACTAATTATAACTAAGCCATTATACTAGCAAACACTCAGTGTACCTAGTGGCATCCTATACGTGGCTATTGGACTTTGCTATAGTCCCACTAGTGCCAAGACATTTGCAGAGCGCATCTGCCTGCGTTGCACACTCCAACTAATTATAACTAAGTTGCATTGTCAGGGATATTTATTCTTTATTATTCTGCTGTTAATAAAGCTAGACCACCACTGCAATCTTCACCACCTCTCAATTTTTACTACCACATTTTCAGTCCACAATCTTGTCGCAATCAACATGAGTGGCAAAATGACAGATGCTGGTGGAAAGGGGAAGAGGCGTGGTGGAAAAGGCAAAAAAGGTTTTGTCCGTGGGGAAGGTGGCAAAGCTCCATTATCATCTGCTGAAGATAGACCATCTACCTGCAAAAGTAAGATGTCTACTACTTACCGTGGACAATCCGATGTGCTCCCTTTTTTACGGACACGAACAACAGGAAGAAAGGTAGATGATGGGCAAAAAAGGAAAATGCTTGAATGGATCTCAAGTGGTCCAACAAGTGCCCTCTCAGCCACTTCAAGTACCGCATCCAAAAAACACCAGTCCTCTGAGTTGTCATCCCAATCACACTTGATTTCTCCTAGCTCTGAAGTCTCCATCAGCCCTGCACAGTATGGTGGAACTGAGATGGCTGAGTCTGCAGAGCTGTTCAGTCACACTATAGCCTGGGAATCAGAGGTCTGCTCCCAAGCTACAGTGAGTACAGAACAGAAAATGGTCTGCAGTGATGCCCAGAACCTTTGTGACTCTGATTCAGGCCGTGAGGACCAAGTTTCTGAGCATAATGTTGACCCTTTGTCACAAACTGTAACACCTGTGGTTATAGACAATGAGGAACATACTGATGAAGATGAGACGCAGATACCCGATTGGGATGACAACTTAAATATTCGGTCAGGGCAAGAAGAGGCTCGGTCTGAGGGGGAGGGGAGTGCAAACACAACAATTGATGATGACGTTCTAGATCCCACCTACTGTCAACCCCCAGTCAGGCACTCGAGGAGGTCAACAGAGGCGGTGGAGGAGGATGCAACCGACGACGAAGTTACCTTGCGCCTTCCTGGACAGAGTCGGAGCACTGGTAGCACGTCTACAACTGCATCCTCAGCCACCACTCTGCCTATGAGCATTATTCGGGGTGGATCAACAGGTCGCATGGCCTCTAAGCCTTGCCTAGCCTGGTCCTTTTTTGACATCGAAAAAGATCACCCAAATCATGTGATATGTAACATTTGTCATGATTCTCTTAGTAGAGGTCAAAACCTCAGCAGTTTGACAACTTCTTCCATGAATCGTCACATGAATAAATATCATAAGTCCCGGTGGGAAGCTCACCGTGCTGCAATGCGGCCTAGCGGAGCGAACCATCCACCGCCCGCCCCTTCCAGTGCATCCGCGCGCTCTTCATCTTCTAGGACTGTGGGGACAGCTGTCACACCTGTTTTTCCACGCAAAACTTCCACCACTGTAACCGCAACAGGCAGTTTGCTTGTAAGGTCGTCAGTTGGTTTGGAAGGGGAAACAAGTGAGTGTGTACAGCTCTCTCAGACATCGATAGCACCAACGTTGGATCAAGGCAACATCATGTCTCCGCCTGCACTTTCCTCACAAACCTGCATTTTTCCAGGGACACCCTACTCAACACCGTCTACACACAGCAGCCAGATCTCTGTCCCTCAGATGTGGTCAAAAAAAAGGCCACTTCCTCCGACCCATGACAAAGCTAAGAGGTTGACTCTATCCCTCTGTAAGCTGTTGGCTACCGAAATGCTGCCTTTCCGCCTAGTGGACACACAGGATTTTAGAGACCTTATGTCTGTCGCTGTGCCCCAGTACCAGATGCCTAGTCGCCACTACTTCTCTAAGAAAGGTGTGCCCGCGCTACACCAGCATGTCGCACACAACATCACCGCTTCCTTGAGAAACTCTGTGTGTGAACGGGTGCATTTCACCACCGATACTTGGACCAGTAAGCATGGACAGGGACGTTACATGTCGCTGACTGGGCACTGGGTAACTATGGTGATAGATGGTGAAGGGTCTGCTGCACAAGTCTTGCCGTCCCCACGACTTGTGTGTCAATCCTATGTCTGTCCAAGTTCCGCCACAGCTTCTGCATCCTCCACCTCATCTGGGTCCTCCACCTCCACCCCAAGCCTGCCTGGTCAGGCCACCAGCGTTCTCACTGCGCAGAAGGAATCAGGCACCCCTCATTACTATGCTGGCAGCAGAGCGCAACGGCATCAGGCGGTCTTTAGCTTGACATGTCTTGGGAATAAGAGTCACACAGCTGAGGAGTTGTGGTCAGCTCTGCGGTCCGAGTTTTGGCGGTTGGTGACTGTTCACATTGAGTCATCAGGCTTTGTCCACAGGCTATATACTTCATGCAGCATTTGCTTGGACCTGTCCCTCCCACAGCCATGACTCAGTCATGGGTACGGGATTGAAATAGACCAGGTGAGTGCTGCTGAGAGCAGTTCTACTATTCATATGTGAGGCCGTTTGGCACATTTTATAAAAATATTTTAGTGTAGGACTGCCTCTAATGAGATTTGCCGTGACGTGGCGAGGCAGCTCAAGAAATTGCAATTTTTTGCCAAAAATCTCAAAATTTTTTTATAATAAGTACAGTTTGGAATGTTTAGTGCTGAAGTGCACATTTGGTGCTGGCTTTTTGTTTTTTCTTCATTGAATTGGTCGGTGGGTGACCTCCACCTTGCTATGCACCCCAATTTGGGATGTATTCCATCTGTCTAGATTTTGGCGGTTGGTGACTGTTCACATTGAGTCATCAGGCTTTGTCCACAGGCTATATACTTCATGCAGCATTTGCTTGGACCTGTCCCGCCCACAGCCATGACTCAGTCATGGGTACGGGATTGAAATAGACCAGGTGAGTGCTGCTGAGAGCAGTTCTACTATTCATATGTGAGGCCGTTTGGCACATTTTATAAAAATATTTTAGTGTAGGACTGCCTCTAATGAGATTTGCCGTGACGTGGCGAGGCAGCTCAAGAAATTGCAATTTTTTGCCAAAAATCTCAAAAATTTTTTATAATAAGTACAGTTTGGAATGTTTAGTGCTGAAGTGCACATTTGGTGCTGGCTTTTTGTTTTTTCTTCATTGAATTGGTCGGTGGGTGACCTCCACCTTGCTATGCACCCCAATTTGGGATGTATTCCATCTGTCTAGATTTTGGCGGTTGGTGACTGTTCACATTGAGTCATCAGGCTTTGTCCACAGGCTATATACTTCATGCAGCATTTGCTTGGTCCTGTCCCGCCCACAGCCATGACTCAGTCATGGGTACGGGATTGAAATAGACCAGGTGAGTGCTGCTGAGAGCAGTTCTACTATTCATATGTGAGGCCGTTTGGCACATTTTATAAAAATATTTTAGTGTAGGACTGCCTCTAATGAGATTTGCCGTGACGTGGCGAGGCAGCTCAAGAAATTGCAATTTTTTGCCAAAAATCTCAAAAATTTTTTATAATAAGTACAGTTTGGAATGTTTAGTGCTGAAGTGCACATTTGGTGCTGGCTTTTTGTTTTTTCTTCATTGAATTGGTCCGAGTTTAATAAATGGTTGTCTCCACTCAACCTGCAGCCTGGTAAGGCCGTGTGCGACAATGCTGCAAACCTGGGTGTGGCACTTCGCCTGGGCAAGGTGACACACGTACCTTGTATGGCTCACGTGTTGAACCTTGTCGTCCAGCAATTTTTAACACACTATCCCGGCCTAGATGGCCTTCTGAACAGGGCACGAAAACTGTCAGCTCACTTCCGCCGTTCAAGCGCCGCAGCAGAAGTCTTTCGGCCTGCCGGTTCATCGCCTGAAATGCGATGTGGCGACACGCTGGAATTCAACTCTCCACATGTTACAGCGACTGTGGCAGCACCGCAGAGCCCTGGTGCAATACGTCATGACATATAGCCTGGGCCAACGAGATGCAGAGGTGGGGCAGATCACCCTGATGGAGTGGTCTCAGATCAAGGACCTATGCACCCTTCTGCACAGTTTCGACATGGCGACGAATATGTTTAGCTCTGACAATGCCATTATCAGCATGACGATTCCAGTCATTTACATGCTGGAGCACACGCTAAACACTATTCGGAGTCAGGGGGTGGGACAACATGAAGGGGAGGAACTACAGGAGGATTCATATGCGCAAGGGACAACAACATCACCAAGGTCCAGACGTTCATCATCACCAACGCAGCAGGCATGTGACCATGGGGGACAGGGATCGACAAGGGCGCATAGTAGCAGGCGAAATGTTGAGCAAGGTGCAGGAGAACATGAAGAAATGGAGGACGAACTGTCCATGGACATGGAAGACTCAGCGGATGAGGGAGACCTTGGTCAAATTTCAGTTGAAAGAGGTTGGGGGGAGATGTCAGAGGAAGAAAGAACGGGTAGCACCTCTATGCCACAAACACAGCGTGGACTTGGTCCGCATGGCTGTGCAAGACACATGAGTGCCTTTTTGTTGCACTACCTCCAACATGACAGTCGTATTGTCAAAATTAGAAGTGATGATGACTACTGGATTGCCACACTATTAGATCCCCGGTACAAGTCCAAATTTTGTGACATAATTCCAGCCATAGAAAGGGACGCACGTATGCAGGAGTATCAGCAGAAGCTGTTACTCGATCTTAGCTCGGCTTTTCCACCAAACAACCGTGCAGGTGCAGGGAGGGAATCTCCCAGTTGTAACTTGACAAACATGGGACGGTCTCGTCATCTTCAACAGTCTACCCGTACCAGTAGGACCGTATCTGATGCCGGTAACAGCAATTTTATGGAATCTTTTCATAATTTTTTTAGACCCTCTTTTGCAAGGCCATTAGAGACAACAAGTCTGACACATAGTCAACGGCTGGAGAGGATGATACAGGAGTATCTCCAAATGAACATCGATGCCATGACTGTGCAACTGGAGCCTTGCTCCTTTTGGGCTTCAAACCTAGAAAAATGGCCAGAGCTCGCAACTTACGCCTTGGAGATTTTGTCGTGTCCAGCTGCCAGCGTTGTCTCTGAACGTGTATTCAGTGCTGCTGGGTGTGTGCTGACAGATAAGCGCACGCGTCTGTCCAGTGACAATGTGGACAGACTGACGTTCATCAAAATGAACAAGTCATGGATCCAGAAGGAATTTACTACCCCTGTGTCATCCTGGGGAGAGTAAATGCTTGTTGATTTGGAATGTGCTTGATGCAAATCAAAACATCCTGTTTGCAACTAGGGCACAAGTGCTGCCACTGATAAGGTGTCTGTGTGGGGCCCAATTTTTGGAAAAAAGGGAGACTCCGCTTGGAGTAACCCTTGCTTACATTGTTTTTAAAAGAAGCCAAGATGAACAGAGCTGGGATCAGGAAAGACTTAGCTACCTACCCCGGTGTCATGCTGGGGACGGTTAATTATGGCGTATTTTTGAATGTGCTTGATGCAAATGTAGCTGTGAAGTGTAGAACTAGGGCACAAGTGCTGCCACTGAATGGGTGGGTGTGTGGGGCCCAATTTTTGGAAAAAAAGGGAGACTCCGCTTGGAGTAACCCTTGCTTGCTGTGTTTTTAAAAGAAGCCAAGATGAACAGAGCTGGGATCAGGAAAGACTTTGCTACCTACCCCGGTGTCATCCTGGGGACGGATAAGAATGGCGTATTTTGGAATGTGCTTGATGCAAATGTAGCTGTGAAGTGTACAACTAGGGCACAAGTGCTGCCACTGAATGGGTGGGTGTGTGTGGGGCACAATTTTTGGAAAAAAAGGGAGACTCCGCTTGGAGTAACCCTTGCTTACATTGTTTTTAAAAGAAGCCAAGATGAACAAGTCATGGGTCAGCAAAGACTTTATCTACCTACCCCGGTGTCATCCTGGGGACGGATAAGAATGGCGTATTTTGGAATGTGCTTGATGCAAATCTAGCTGTGAAGTGTACAACTAGGGCACAAGTGCTGCCACTGAATGGGTGGGTGTGTGTGGGGCCCAATTTTTGGAAAAAAAGGGAGACTCCGCTTGGAGTAACCCTTGCTTGCTGTGTTTTTAAAAGAAGCCAAGATGAACAGAGCTGGGATCAGGAAAGACTTTGCTACCTACCCCGGTGTCATCCTGGGGACGGATAAGAATGGCGTATTTTGGAATGTGCTTGATGCAAATGTAGCTGTGAAGTGTACAACTAGGGCACAAGTGCTGCCACTGAATGGGTGGGTGTGTGTGGGGCACAATTTTTGGAAAAAAAGGGAGACTCCGCTTGGAGTAACCCTTGCTTACATTGTTTTTAAAAGAAGCCAAGATGAACAAGTCATGGGTCAGCAAAGACTTTATCTACCTACCCCGGTGTCATCCTGGGGACGGATAAGAATGGCGTATTTTGGAATGTGCTTGATGCAAATCTAGCTGTGAAGTGTACAACTAGGGCACAAGTGCTGCCACTGAATGGGTGGGTGTGTGTGGGGCCCAATTTTTGGAAAAAAAGGGAGACTCCGCTTGGAGTAACCCTTGCTTGCTGTGTTTTTAAAAGAAGCCAAGATGAACAGAGCTGGGATCAGGAAAGACTTTGCTACCTACCCCGGTGTCATCCTGGGGACGGATAAGAATGGCGTATTTTGGAATGTGCTTGATGCAAATGTAGCTGTGAAGTGTACAACTAGGGCACAAGTGCTGCCACTGAATGGGTGGGTGTGTGTGGGGCACAATTTTTGGAAAAAAAGGGAGACTCCGCTTGGAGTAACCCTTGCTTACATTGTTTTTAAAAGAAGCCAAGATGAACAAGTCATGGGTCAGCAAAGACTTTATCTACCTACCCCGGTGTCATCCTGGGGACGGATAAGAATGGCGTATTTTGGAATGTGCTTGATGCAAATCTAGCTGTGAAGTGTACAACTAGGGCACAAGTGCTGCCACTGAATGGGTGGGTGTGTGTGGGGCCCAATTTTTGGAAAAAAAGGGAGACTCCGCTTGGAGTAACCCTTGCTTGCTGTGTTTTTAAAAGAAGCCAAGATGAACAGAGCTGGGATCAGGAAAGACTTTGCTACCTACCCCGGTGTCATCCTGGGGATGGATAAGAATGGCGTATTTTGGAATGTGCTTGATGCAAATGTAGCTGTGAAGTGTACAACTAGGGCACAAGTGCTGCCACTGAATGGGTGGGTGTGTGTGGGGCCCAATTTTTGGAAAAAAAGGGAGACTCCGCTTGGAGTAACCCTTGCTTGCTGTGTTTTTAAAAGAAGCCAAGATGAACAGAGCTGGGATCAGGAAAGAATTTGCTACCTACCCCGGTGTCATCCTGGGGACGGATAAGAATGGCGTATTTTGGAATGTGCTTGATGCAAATGTAGCTGTGAAGTGTACAACTAGGGCACAAGTGCTGCCACTGAATGGGTGGGTGTGTGTGGGGCACAATTTTTGGAAAAAAAGGGAGACTCCGCTTGGAGTAACCCTTGCTTACATTGTTTTTAAAAGAAGCCAAGATGAACAAGTCATGGGTCAGCAAAGACTTTATCTACCTACCCCGGTGTCATCCTGGGGACGGATAAGAATGGCGTATTTTGGAATGTGCTTGATGCAAATCTAGCTGTGAAGTGTACAACTAGGGCACAAGTGCTGCCACTGAATGGGTGGGTGTGTGTGGGGCCCAATTTTTGGAAAAAAAGGGAGACTCCGCTTGGAGTAACCCTTGCTTGCTGTGTTTTTAAAAGAAGCCAAGATGAACAGAGCTGGGATCAGGAAAGACTTTGCTACCTACCCCGGTGTCATCCTGGGGATGGATAAGAATGGCGTATTTTGGAATGTGCTTGATGCAAATGTAGCTGTGAAGTGTACAACTAGGGCACAAGTGCTGCCACTGAATGGGTGGGTGTGTGTGGGGCACAATTTTTGGAAAAAAAGGGAGACTCCGCTTGGAGTAACCCTTGCTTACATTGTTTTTAAAAGAAGCCAAGATGAACAAGTCATGGGTCAGCAAAGACTTTATCTACCTACCCCGGTGTCATCCTGGGGACGGATAAGAATGGCGTATTTTGGAATGTGCTTGATGCAAATGTAGCTGTGAAGTGTACAACTAGGGCACAAGTGCTGCCACTGAATGGGTGGGTGTGTGTGGGGCACAATTTTTGGAAAAAAAGGGAGACTCCGCTTGGAGTAACCCTTGCTTACATTGTTTTTAAAAGAAGCCAAGATGAACAAGTCATGGGTCAGCAAAGACTTTATCTACCTACCCCGGTGTCATCCTGGGGCCGGATAAGAATGGCGTATTTTGGAATGTGCTTGATGCAAATCTAGCTGTGAAGTGTACAACTAGGGCACAAGTGCTGCCACTGAATGGGTGGGTGTGTGTGGGGCCCAATTTTTGGAAAAAAAGGGAGACTCCGCTTGGAGTAACCCTTGCTTGCTGTGTTTTTAAAAGAAGCCAAGATGAACAGAGCTGGGATCAGGAAAGACTTTGCTACCTACCCCGGTGTCATCCTGGGGACGGATAAGAATGGCGTATTTTTGAATGTGCTTGCTGCAAATCTAGCTGTGAATTGTACAACTGGGGCCCAACTGCTGCCACTGAATGGGTGGGTGGGTGTGGGGCCCAATTTTTGGAAAAAAAGGGAGACTATGCTTGGAGTCACCTTGCGGTGTTTTACATGATTTTAGAATGGCGTGCCATGCCTATATCTGTGTGTCCTCCTCTTTTTCCTTGTCCAGCTGTTTTGTTTTCGCATGAGTATATGTCCTTGTCACTTTCCAATGTGTTTGAGTTGTTTGTCACCTTTTGGACACCTTTGAGGGTGTTTTCTAGGTGTTTTACTGTGTTTGTGATTGCCTGCCATTGTTTCCTATTGGCTCGAGTTCGGTTCGTCGAAAGTTCGACGAGCCGAACTCGAACGGGAGGTCCGTTCGGCGAACCGACCTCGAGCTGAACCGGGACCGGTTCGCTCATCTCTACTTAAGAGCAATTGTGTTATCATTGACAGCAAATCAGATGCCAACTATCAGTATTTTAGCTAGACTGAAACTCTGGGCAAATGTTCATTATTGGTAAAACTGACATACTGCAAAATATTATCATCATTGAACCATGGCTGAATTTTACTCCATTCTCTCTTTTATACAACAGAACAAACAGCACAGAAAAAAAGCAAAATGGATGCATTTATCAATCAAAAAACTTGCCAAACCAACTTTCCTTTTTTAACACCGCTTGAAGATCTACAGATATTGGCTGATGATTCCCCTCAACGACTTCCTCTCATAGACTATGCACATAAATCTTGTGATATTAACACTTTTCTTCTCAGTTTAGCTGATTAGTATTTGGATTTTAAAACACAAAGAATTCTCTAGAATGTAGCAACGAATATATATATTTATGGGGGGGAACATACCTGCCTGGAAGTTGGAGAGGAAATGTTTCTCTACAACCCGGGGTGCGAAAGGCTGTTTATTACTTTTTATTAGTTAAAAATGGTCCCAAAATAAAAAAAAACATATGATACTTATCTTCCAGACCCATGGAACTCCTTACTGCTGCCGTTGTCCAATGCTAGTTTGCTAGTCACCTAGCTTTCTATTCCAACAAAAAATCTAAGAATGACCTTGCACAAAGTGCCAAGCCAGCATGAGGAGACTTATAGGCCATTCAATGGTCATCTGGGAATATAAATATGCAAATAGCCTCTTCAGAAGGATGAGGACTTTATCTATTTTTCTACCTATTGGATGTAGCAATCAATCTTGACATCCCACTCCTGCAGCACCTCCTACTATAGACTGAGTGCAAACCAATAATTTCCTTGAATATTGACCTGTGGAAAGGCTTGTTTAAAGGGTCAGTTTTCATTTTTAGGATCGTTACATCTAGGAGGTGGCACCGAAGATAACATCTTCCTTCTCAAAAGGCTACTTACATATTCCTATAGGTAACATCAACTAAAGTAGTGTAAGAAAGTTTGTGAACCTTTTAAATTAAAAATTGAAAGTCCAAAAAGTAGATAAAACAAAAAATGAGTAAAAATATTAGAATTTTTCATTTCTTTATACAAGGAAAATGATACAATATGACAGGTCAGTAAGTAGCAAAAGTATTTTACCCGTTGATTTCAGTATCTAGTCTGACCAGCCTTGTCCATCAAAAATTGCATCTAAACATTTCCGGGAAATTGTAGATTGGTCCAGCATATCATCTTGAAGGAATTTTAATCCCTACATAACAGCTTCAAGTCTGTTATGTTAGTGAGTCTTGTCCCAAGAACTGCTCCCTTCAAGTCTTTACACAACATTTCTATAAGATTGAGGTCAGGACTTTCATTTGGTCATTCCAAAGCTATGGATTTATTCTTCTTTAACCATTCTTTTGTAGAATGATTTGCATACTGTATTTTGCTCTCTTGATGCATGACCAAAGTTCTCTTCAGATTTAGCTCTCAGTTTTATAATTTTCCTTTAGAATTTACTGGTATAATTAAGAATTTATTGTATAATAAATGATGACAAGTTGTCCTGGCCCAAATTCAGCAAAGCAGGCATAAATCACCACTTATCACTTTTACTTTAAACAATAAAGCTGTATTTTTGTCCCATCCATCCACCAAAGATTTTTACAATAGCCTTCTGGCTTGATCAGGTGATTTTTGGAAGACTTCAAAGGTGCAGCAATGTATTGTTTTGAGATCAGTGGCTTTTTATTTTCAGTCCTGCCTTGCACACACATTTGTTGTTTGGTGTCCTCCCGATGATGGCCTCATAATATTAACAATGATGCTAGAGAGGCTTTTAGTTTATTAGAGATTATCACTGGCTCTTTTGTGACCTCATAAACTAATACACACCTTGCTTTTTATGAGATCTTTGTTGGTAGACCAATCCTGAGCATTGTCATAATTGTCTTCAATTTCTTCTATTTATACAGCTTAAGATTTTTAGATTTTTTTTTTTAACCTTTGCCAATGTGAAGAGCATTAAAAAGTTTACTTTTGAAGTACTCAGAAATATATTCATGCCATTACATACTTCCATAAACATGTGTTGTGATGATCACTCTTTAATGGATCCCTGTTCCTTTCTATCAAAAAAGCTGCCTATCCATTGTCATTATTGTTATTGTTATTATTATTATCATTATTATTATAATTATAGTGCCATTAATTCCATGGCACTTTACAAGTGAAAAAGGATATACATAAAAACTAGTACAACAATCATTGACAGTACAAAACAGACTGGTACAGGAGGAGAGAGGACCCTGCCCGCGAGGGCTCACAGTCTACAGGGAATGGATGAGGGTACAATAGGTTTAAAAACACAGTCTCTTATTTCACCTTCAAACTATCTACTAATCTTAGTTTAACATACGTTTTCCACTCACAACCATGATATTAGATCATTTTCGTTATATAAAAAAAATATATATTTTTTTTTTACTAATTCTTTTTAGTTGGTCCTCTTTATCTACTATTAGGATGTGTGTGAAAGTCTGTATATCACAAACAATCAAGCACCACTGCAATTACTTCAATCAATCAGCAGCCACTAATTGGCTGTAACCATTAACAAACACCTACCACAAGAGTTAGGGTACCTTCACACTTAGCGATGCAGCAGCGATCCGACCAGCGATCTGACCTGGTCAGGATCGCTGCTGCATCGCTACATGGTCGCTGGTGAGCTGTCAAACAGGCAGATCTCACCAGCGACCACTGAACAGCCCCCAGCCAGCAGCGACGTGCAAGCGACGCTGCGCTTGTACGGAGCCGCCGACTGGAAGCTGCGGAGACTGGTAACTAAGGTAAACATCGGGTATGGTTACCCGATGTTTATATTAGTTACCAGCGCTGTGTGCAGGGAGCAGGGAGCCGCGCACACTGAGCGCTGGCTCCTTGCTCTCCTAGCTGCTGTACACATCGGGTTAATTAACCCGATGTGTAATGCAGCTACATGTGCAGAGAGCAAGGAGCCGCGCACACTGCTTAGCGCTGGCTCCTTGCTCTCCTAGCTGCTATACACATCGGGTTAATTAACCCGATGTGTACAGCAGCTACATGTGCAGAGAGCCGGAGCCGGCAGCACAGGCAGCGTGAGAGCTGCGGAGGCTGGTAACTAAGGTAAATATCGGGTAACCACCTTGGTTACCCGATGTTTATCTTGGTTACAAGCTTACCTCAGCTGTCAGACGCCGGCTCCTGCTCCCTGCTCGCTTCATTTGTCGCTCTCTCGCTGTCACACACAGCGATGTGTGTGTCACAGCGGGAGAGCGGCTTTGAAGAAAACGAACCAGGGCTGTGTGTAACGAGCAGCGATCTCGCAGCAGGGGCCAGATCGCTGCTCAGTGTCACACACAGCGAGATCGCTAATGAGGTCACTGCTGCGTCACAAAAAGCGTGACTCAGCAGCGATCTCGGCAGCGAGCTCGCTGTGTGTGAAGCACCCCTTAGAAGCCATGAGCCTGGCAAACAAAACTCCACTTTGGATATTTGCATTGAAGGAAGGAAAGACTTTACAGAACTGATTTTTTCTTTTTGTTTGAATAATATCTTTATTGTCAAGCATTCATCAAAAAATGACAAACAGTATATGGCCATAACCAGCAGTCCAACAGTTTGGAGCCAGGTCACGTGAGGTTGCACTGGGGGCTCCCCTACTGCCCTCAGTGAAAGTGCTGCTGGATTGTCGGACTGCAAGACATGGTCATGATCCGCAGCGGCTTCAACTTTTAATGATGGCAGCACGGGGCCCCCCAGTGTGACCTCAGGTGACCTGACTACTGGACTGTCGGACTTCGGGTCATGGACATGTCCCACAGTCTGGCAGTCAGGTCACACCGTAGGAACCCAGGTGTGACCTCTGGTAAACTGAGTGACGTCACCTGCTCACAGTCGGGTCCCCCCTTGGCTGTCAGTGATTCTCAGAGCCTGCAAAGAATGAACATGTTTTCCCTTTCTTCATCCTCTTTATGTAGCAAGCTCAGGATCATCGTGTGACTTTGTATGGATTACGTTGGATCTACAAGGGTGTTTTGGGGGTTAATAAAAGGGTGAAGTAGATATATATTACCGCAATTTCCACCATACCAGGACAATTGGGATGAGCTAGGTAAAGTACATCTAATGTGATTTGCCAATTCTGTATAGCTGTGGGCTAGCATTTTCTAGGTTGGGGTGGGCATATGTCCATGGCACCTCCCATTGTGATAATACCAGCCCTAAATTGTCTGCTTTACCATGATTGGTTATCAAAAATTGGGGGACCCTACGCCTTTTTTAAACATAATTTATTTAAATAATTTAAAAAAAGGTATAGGATCTCCTCTATTTTGATATCCAGCCAACATAAGGCTCACAGGTGGGGGCTGCAGCCTGTAGTTGTTGTTCTAACTGCATTGGCTATTAAAATAAGGTTGGAGCCTACATCTTTTTTTACTGTGATTTCCTTGCCCAACCACATCCATGCCAATACTTGACATGACTATGAAAGGGCTGGATATGTCCACACCGAAAAGATTGCAGGTTGTTGGCTCTGCAACCTTTCAACAAGCTTTATTTAGCTGGCGAGATGCTTGGGCACATGATCGGCTCCATGTTCCTGCATGTTGGCGCTCTTTACAGAGTCTGCCCACATGTAGGGATTGGCTGCCACACACTGTAATGCCATAGTCAGTGAATAGCGGCATCGGGAATCAGGTGATCGGAGATCACCTTTGCTATAGTAGCAGCTCGTTAGGTTACTATGACAATGGTGGCAGCGGTGACATCACCGCTTACTAACCCACAGTCTCTGCTCACTCATTGAGTGATTAGACAGCATGGGGAGCAGAAGCGTTCTTCCTCCCCCCGTGCTTTGTGACATAGCAGAACTAAATCAGTGACCAGAAGACCAGGATCGTGGAGGGGTGGAAGGGAGTAATAAAGATGGAGTCCCTAAGTGTGTCTGTGTATTTATTTCTATTAAAGTATTTTTTTCTCTGTGTGGTGTCTTTTTTTAACCCTTTATTGGAGGTTCTTAATAGTTGTGTCAAACTTGGCCTGACATTAAGAATCTTGAGCTTAATACCAGCTTGTAAAACAAAGCTGTATTAACCCCTTATTATCCAGCGTGCCACTCTGCACCAGGGCTGCTGGAAGAGTTGGGTAGAGCACCAGAAGATGGCGCTTCTATAAAAGCACCATTTTCTGGGTCAGCTGCGGACTGCAATTCGCAGCAGGGTGCCCAGAAAGCTTGGTCCACCTTGCGCTTCGGATTCCAATCCCAGCTGCCTAGTTGTACCTGGTTGGACACAAAAATTGGGCGAAGCCCAAGTCGGAGTTTTTTTAATTATTTTATGAAATTTATGAAATAATTAAAAAAAGGGCTTTGCTATATTTTTGGTTCCCAGCCGGGTACAAAGAGGCAGCTGGGGGTTGGGGGCAGCCCGTACCTGCCTGCTGCACCTTGCTAGCATAGAAAAATATGGCAAAGCCCACATCATTTTTTTTGTTTTAGGCTTCCCTCGATTTTCCATTCCCAGTGAAGGTAACTGCTTGGATTACTCTTAGCTAGCAATAGAAAATACAGCGGGAGCCCACGCATTTTTTATCAATTTTTTAAATAAGAATCAAAAATACCGCAGAGCGCTACGTCATTTTTTTAAATTATTTATTTTTATACAACTATATATTGTGTGTATATATATATATATATATATATATATATATATATATATATAACTCTGGTAAAATTAAGAGACCACTGCAAAATTTTCAGGTTTTCAGATTTTTCTCTTTATAGGTATATTTATGCCGGCTGCAGCCTTTGATCTACTGCTCCCACTCATATAATATGCACAGCCGCTGTCCATCCCCAATGGTGCTGAAATCGCATGCAGTGATGGGCTGGGGCAGCGGTGCATATTATATGAGCCTGCGCCCCCCTGTGATGGCACATGCCCCCCTGTGTTAGATTTGGCCCCCAGGGTGCTGCTCATTCTAAAATAAAAAAGCTTTACTTACCCCCTCCAGCGTTTCTCCCCGTGTCCCTGCTTCCACTGTGATCAGGCATGCAGAGATCTCAGTCTGCTGTGCCGATCACATGACCGCACTGAGAACCAGGAAGTAAGGAACAGAAGCACGGAGGGAGACAGGAGGGAGATAAACGCTGGAGGAGGTAAGGAAAGAGGGTTTTATTTTACTATGGGCAGCAGCCTGGGGGCGATATCTAACACAGGGGGACTTGTGCAATCTATATAGGGGCCATGGGCAGCACTATGGGGGTGATATCTAACACAGGAGGACTTGTGCGATCTATATAGGGACCATGGGCAGCACTATGGGGTCGATATCTAACACAGTGGGACTTGTGTGATCTATAGGGGCCATGAGCAGCACTATGGGGGCGATATCTAACACGGGGACTTGTGCGATCTATAGGGGCCATGGGCAGCATTATGGGGGCGATATCTAACATAGGGGGACTTGTGCGATCTATATAGGGGCCATGGGCAGCACTATGGGGGCGATATCTAACACAGGGGGACTTGTGCGATCTATAGGGGCCATGGGCAGCACCATGGGGGCGATATCTAACACAGGGGGACTTATGCGAGTTATAGGGGCCATGGGCAGCACCATGGGGGCGATATCTAACACATGGGGACTTGTGCGATCTATAGGGGCCATGGGCAGCAGCATGGTGGCGTTATCTAACACAGGGGAATGTGTGCAATCCATAGGGAACCATAGGCAGCACAGGGGAATGTATGCAATCCATAGGGGGCCATAGGCAGCACAGGGGAATGTATGCAATCCATAGGGGGCCATAGGCAGCACAGGGGAACGTGTGCCATCACAAGGGGGCTATATTCAATATAAGGGGGCCATATTCAGATTAAGGGGGCTAATTTTAGGATGGGGGGCTATGAGGGACATATACCCTATATGATTTGTTAGAGGGACACTGGCATTATAAAATGGACCCCATTTAACATTAAAAAAAAAAATTCTCTTTCCCTTCACCAAATTTGGGGGTGCGTCTTATAATCAGGTGCGTCTTATAAAGCGAAAAATACGGTATGTTGTACACAATATATAGTTGTATAAAAATAAATAAATAATTTGAAAGAAATGACATAGCACTCTGCGGTATTGTTGATTCTCAGTGCAGATAAAGCAGACAGCTGCGAGCTGCCACCCCCATCTGCCTGGCATTACCTTGGCTGGCAATCAAAATACAGGGAAGCCCATTAATTTTTTTTATTTAAAAAAATAATTAAAAAAAATGTGTGGGCTCCCGCTGTATTTTGATCGCCAGTCAGGTAAAGTCAGGCAGCTGGGGGCTGGGATTCTCCGCAGCCCGCAGCCACCCCTGGAAATGGCGCATTGTTTCTTAGCGCCATGTCCAGGTGCTTTACCAGTGGCCCTGGTGCCGGGTGGTTTGCTGGGTGATAAAGGGGTTAATACCAGGTTTGTAATCTCAGATGGTACTAAGCCCGAAATTCATGGTGTCACACCAAATTAGACATGGCCTTCATTAAATTCTAGTAATACCACAACACAGAGACATTTTTTTTTATTAGAAATAAAACAAAAAATAACATTTATAGACTCCATCTTTATTTTAAAAAAATCCTTAGTCCGATGTAATCCACAGGGACAACCATGTCAGCTTCATCCCTCTGTACAGACACAGTCTATACAAAGTGAGAAGCAGAGAACATTGTCAGCTCTGCTACATAGTTCTGTACAGAACAAGACGCATGCTGACAGTGAGGGTATGATTGCACTTGTGTCTTGCATTGCATCACCCTGCACCAGATACTCTCCGGACAGGAGCGCATCAGCTGCATGGAAATACATGCGACACTCGCACAGTGACAATGAAAGTTCAGTTACCAGGACCTTCGATGACATCATAGTCATGGGACCAGTCTGGGACCAGTCTGTAAACCAATCAACATTCACACCAGACTGGTCACATGCTATGACGTCATTGAAGGTCCTGTAAGTCAGTGCTGGTTACTGGCGGCACAGCAATGATCGGACTCGGAAGCAAGAGCGGCCGGGAGTCTGAAGGACGCGTCTCAGGACCTTTAAGTATAATGAAAATGTTTTTTTAATCATGTGCTTTTCTTTGTATTACAGCCCTGGGCCCAATCTGGACCTGATCTGTAACATGAGCTTCGCAGGAAAGCTTGTGATTGGGATCTTGTACACAATCACTATGTTATCGTTACAGATTGGGATCGCCCATCACTAACTATAAGGTGTAGAAATAGTGAATCAATTTTTACAACTCCAAAAATTAATTTTTGTAAACTATTAATGTATCCATATAACAATGATGATTGAGACTTTTTCTTAACCACCTCAAAAGCTTTACTCACCTTAACTTTAATATATACTCTAGCTAACAGTCTGTCACCTATAGTTTTGCTTTGTTTAGAAAAAGTTACAAAATCAGAACTGATGCATTTTGCTCTGGTGAATTCTCCCATGGGAATAGACCTAGTAGTATGTGGAGCATGACAGCTGCTTGCCAGCCAAAGGTTTACAAAAGAGAAAGAATTTAACCCTACCTGTGCTGTTATCTCCTGTCAAGATGATATTCATAAAAGACACTGTTTTACCAGGAACAGCCTGGGTAAATCCAAGATTAAAGTTATTGCAATTGAGATACAATATAAAGTCTGGTATGGCCAATATGTCCCCAGACCAAACCAAGATCAAAGCATCAACATATCGGTCATATAAGACAATATCAGAAAAAAAGGAATTAGTAGTATTGAAAATAAACTGTTCCTCCCACCAAGACATGTACAGAATATCTAGAGATTTCAAGAAATGAGAACCTATAGGAGCTCCCGTGGTTTGCACAAAAAAAATGATCTTTAAATGTGAAGCAATTATGATTGAGTAAATAATCAGTAACATTGAGAATTAACTGTTTAAGTTCCATTGAGTAATCTCTATAGAAATTCAAACAGTAATTAAAAGCAACCAATGCAAAATCAACGGAGAAGGGATTGACAACATTGCACATAAGAAAGCTTTCTTCCATATAAATTCATCAAAAATGTACAATACATAAGTAATACATAAGTAATGCCCTTAAGATAAACAGGAACACGTACAGTCAAGGGACGTTGCCACCTGTCTAGCTACTTACTGTTTAAAGACCCAATACCCAAAATATTAGTATGTGTATATTTTTATATTTTGCACTTCATGCAATGTTTCATATGTAGTACGCACCATTAGAAAGTTAAAAAAGAACATCTCAGAACACCTAAATAGTATATGTAGTAGTAATTCGTCCTCCTCAGGTGCAACAAAAAACTTTATGATGATATATAACAATGATAGTAATAACCTTCATTTTTTGCAGTATAGAGAGTATTGTGTCCTGTGAGGGGAGGAAATTGGCAAAAGTTATCAACACTGTGGGAAAAATACTGGATTTTGACCCTTGATTGTAAATTTCCGAAAGACATGAATTTCAAAAATGATTTGAATTATATATATAAATATATATATATATATATATATATATATATATATATATATATATATATATATATATTACAGTACAGACCAAAAGTTTGGACACACCTTCTGATTCAAAGAGTTTTCTTTATTTTCATGGCTCTAAAAATTGTAGATTCACATTGAAGACATCAAAACTATGAATGAAAACATGTGGAATGTGGAATGAAATACTTAAAGTGTGAAACAACTGAAAATATGTCTTATATTCTAGGTTCTTCAAAGTAGCCACCTTTTGCTTTGATTACAGTTTTGCACACTCTTGGCATTCTCTTGATGAGCTTCAAGAGGTAGTTACCGGAAATGGTTTTCCAACAGTCTTGAAGGAGTTCCCAGAGATGCTTAGCACTTGTTGGCCCTTTTGCCTTCACTCTGCGGTCCATCTCACTCCAAACTATCTCAATTGAGTTCAGGTCTGGTGACTGTTGAGACCAGCTCATCTGGCGTAGCACCCCATCACTCTCCTTCTTAGTCAACTAGCCCTTACACAGTCTGGAGGTGTGTTTGGGGTCATTGTCCTGTTGAAAAATAAATGATGGTCCAACTAAACGCAAACCGGATGGAATAGCACGCCGCTGCAAGATGCTGTGGTAGGCATGCTGGTTCTGTATGCCTTCAATTTTGAATAAATCCCTAACAGTGTCACCAGCAAAGCACCCCCACACTATCACATTTCCTCCTCCATGCTGGTGGGAACCATCCGTGTAGAGTCCATCCGTTCACCTTTTCTACAAAGACACGATGGTTGGATCCAAAGATCTCAAATTTGGACTCATCAGACCAAAGCACAGATTTCCACTGTCCATTTGTTGTATTATTTAGCCCAAACAAGTCTCTTCTGCTTGTTGCCTGTCCATGTAAAACTGTAAAGGGGAAAAAAGCGCAATAGGGTCTTACCCGGTATGAGGGTGGACAAACAAGACAAAGAAGCACTCACCTGGTGAGGTTGTGCCAGTCACAACCCCTTATGATAGCCTGTGAGTGCCTGGTGGTTTAGCTGCAGCCCCGGGAGAGGAATTTTGTATCACACAGGTAGAAGAAAAGACCGGGTTTATGCCGCGCTGAAAACCACTGATGCGTGTAAATTAAAAGATTTCCTTTTTATTGGATAGTTCCTACGCGTTTCAGAGACATCCGTCTCCTTCCTCAGGAAAAGAAATCATATGATTTCTTTTCCTGAGGAAGGAGACGGATGTCTCTGAAACGCGTAGGAACTATCCAATAAAAAGGAAATCTTTTAATTTACACGCATCAGTGGTTTTCAGCGCGGCATAAACCCGGTCTGTTGCCTGTCCTTAGCAGTGGTTTCCTAGCAGCTATTTTACCACGAAGGCCTGCTGCACAAAGTCTCCTCTAGAGATGAGAAGGTGTGTCCAAACTTTTGGCCTGTACTGTGTGTATATATATATATATATTTATATATAATATATATATATGGATGGATGTATGGATGGATGGATGGATAGATGTATATTAAATATTTATATTTCCCTATTTTCTTGTTTTATGTATTTTTGTACTTTATTATTGTGCTTGAATTGTCTAATGGAAAATGTTATGGGCTTTTGTAATTACTCCCTGTTGACTAAACTCTCCTCCCATGTTCAGGGGATCATAATTGGTGTATTAGTGCTTTTTGTATACACTGGAGATCAAAATTGGAGAACGTTTATTCAAAAGCACATGCTTAAAATGTAAGTGAGATAAATGTAAAACAATACTGATCAAAATTAGAGAACACTTTCAGATACCTGCAAGTTATTGGTGTTAATCTGGCACCTGGTGATAATATCCTTAATTATCTGACAAAGCTTTTTTAACTGTCAGCCTAACTTTCCGGTTTGCACTGAATTTGCAAAAAATGGTGTGCCATAAAGTGACTGAAACTCTCCGGCCACAGATTGTCCAGGTGAAGGTCAAAGGGCTAACCCTATCAGCCATAGCAAGAGAAATTGGTCTTTCCAAGTGTGTGAATTTGAGAATATTGCATCTTTACAACATCACAAAGCTTTTCAAGTCCCCTAAGAAGGCTGGTTGTCCTCGAAAGACAAATGCAAAAGAGAACAGGATAATGCGGAGACTCTCCATGGGTAATTGTTTTAACACTGCAGCTGGATCTGTCTCGTCATACAGTGTCACGATGTTTAAGAGCATTTGAAGTGAAAGTCCACTCTTCAGTGACCAAACCAAAAGGCTAGACTCACCTTTGGTGAGGAGCATGTTGTGTGGACAGAGAAGTGGTCCAAAGTTCATTTTAGTGATGAAAGAAAGTTTAATTTATTTGAGTCTGATGGGAAACATTATGTTCATCAACAAACTGGGGAAAGACTGAACCCAAAGTGTGTTAAGAACTAAGTGAAAGGTGGTGGAGGAAGTATCATGGTTTGGGGAATGATTTCTGCAGCAGCAGTTGGATCTCTCATACAGCTACATGGCAGAGTGAATGCAAGTGTGTATTAGAACCACCTTCAACAGGCCATAGTTCCTTACTTGTGTCCACCTGTGTTCACTTGATCAGCCAGCAATTCTCATGCAGGACAATACACCCTGTCACACAACAAAATAGGTAAAGCAGTTCCTTGAAACAGAAAACATTGAAACAATGAAACGGCCAGCCCAAGTCCTGATCTAAAGCCAATAGAAAACCTCTGGAAAATCCTTGGTGACAAAGTTATGGCCAAGAAACCCACATCAGTCAAAGAATTGTAGAAGAGACTGGAAAAAGAGTGGACCAAAATCACACCAGAGCAGTGTGAGAGACTAGTGATGTCCTGTTGCCGCAGATGTGTTGAAGTCATTCAAAGAAAAGGCCTGTACGCTGCCTACTGATTGGAGACTGTTGTTACCTTAAAAAAAATAGCTATCATCTTTCTCTGTGCTTCAGTCATTGCTGTTCTCTAATTATGATCATCGTGTTTTGGGCAAAATAAAGGTTTTATGTTGATAAACGTTAGATCTTTTTAAAACACTCTTGTAAGGGTATGGTTTAGCCCTTACAAAAAAAGTTCAAATTTTGATAAATGCAGATTACATTATTTCTGATAAAAGCAAGTGATTATATATTGGTCTCTAATTCTCATTTACAGTGTATATATTCTCACTTGTATTACTTGTAGATTCATGTTAACTAAGAGTGTCTCAGGTGCACTCTACTCTTAGGGATTTTGTTTTTATATGGGTTTCTATTAAAGCTGATTTTATACCTATCTCTGGATTGGTAGTGCTGGATTTTTTTTCTATTTTATTAACCTTTGCAGTCTTATTTTAACTTCTAGGTTTCATCGTGCAAAGATTAGAGTTGAGAGCGGTTCGCGGTTCTCCAGTTCGCGGTTCGAGTGATTTTGGGGGGTGTTCTGGATCGAACTAGAACTCGAGCTTTTTGCTAAAAGCTCGACAGTTCGAGTTACATTCGAGAACGGTTCTATCAGCAAAAGCAGGGCTTTTTACAGCTACAGTGTGCAGGGAGTCATCGCTGGCAGCCAGCTGTAAGCTGGTAACCAAGATAAACATCGGGTATCCAAGCAAAGTGCTTTGGTTAGTAACCCGATATTTATCCTAGTTACGTGTGCAGACACACACACCCTCACATTCACCTGTCCCCAGCCATGCAGTCCACGACACTGACGTCCTCAGTGCCACATGGCCCCACTAGGCCCCACTCACTTTGCACTCTGCCGCCAGCACACATGGCCCCGCAAGGCTCCACCCACTTCGCACTCCGCTGCCAGCACACATGGCCCCGCTAGGCTCCACCCACTTCGCACTTCACCGCCCACCCACCTGGCACTCTGCACACATGGCCCCGCTAGTCTTCGCCCACCTGGCACTCTGCACACATGGTCCTGCTAGGCTCCGCCCACCTGGCACTCTGCACACATTACTCTGCTAGGCTACGCCCATCTGGCACTCTGCACACATTACCCCGCTAGGCTCCGCCCACCTGGCACTCTGCACACATGGTCCCACTAGGCTCTGCCCACCTGGCACTCTGCACACATTACTCCGCTAGGCTCTGCCCACCTGGCACTCTGCACACATGGCCCCACTAGGCTCCGCCCACCTGGTACTCTGCACATATGGTCCCGCTAGGCTCCGCCCACCTGGCACTCTGCACACATTACCCTGCTAGGCTCCGCCCACCTGCACTCTGCACACATTACTCCGCTAGGCTCCGCCCACCTGGCACTCTGCACACATGGCCCCGCTAGGCTCTGCCCACCTGACACTCTGCACACATGGCCCCGCTAGGCTCCGCCCACCTGGCACTCTGCACACATTACCCCACTAGGCTCCGCCCACCGGGCACTCTGTACACATTACCCCGCTAGGATCCGCCCACCTGGCACTTTGCACACATGGCCCCACTAGGCTCCGCCCACCTGGCACTCTGCACACATTACCCCGCTAGGCTCCGCCCACCTGGCACTCTGCACACATGGTCCCACTAGGCTCTGCCCACCTGGCACTCTGCACACATTACTCCGCTAGGCTCTGCCCACCTGGCACTCTGCACACATGGCCCCACTAGGCTCCGCTCACCTGGTACTCTGCACATATGGTCCCGCTAGGCTCCGCCCACCTGGCACTCTGCACACATTACCCTGCTAGGCTCCGCCCACCTGCACTCTGCACACATTACTCCGCTAGGCTCCGCCCACCTGGCACTCTGTACACATTACCCCGCTAGGATCCGCCCACCTGGCACTTTGCACACATGGCCCCACTAGGCTCCGCCCACCTGGCACTCTGCACACATTACCCCACTAGGCTCCACCCACCTGGCACTCTGCACACATTACCCTGCTAGGCTCCGCCCACCTGCACTCTGCACACATTACTCCGCTAGGCTCCGCCCACCTGGCACTCTGCACACATGGTCGCGCTAGGCTCCGCCCACCTGGCACTCTGCGCACATGGTCCCACTAGGCTCTGCCCACCTGGCACTCTGCACACATTACTCCGCTAGGCTCCGCCCACCTGGCACTCTGCACACATGGCCCCACTAGGCTCCGCCCACCTGGCACTCTGCACACATTACCCCGCTAGGATCCGCCCACCTGGCACTCTGCACACATTACCCTGCTAGGCTCCGCCCACCTGCACTCTGCACACATTACTCCGCTAGGCTCCGCCCACCTGGCACTCTGCACACATGGCCCCACTAGGCTCCGCCCACCTGGCACTCTGCACACATTACCCCGCTAGGATCCGCCCACCTGGCACTCTGCACACATTACCCCACTAGGCTCCGCCCACCGGGCACTCTGTACACATTACCCCGCTAGGATCCGCCCACCTGGCACTCTGCACACATGGCCCCACTAGGCTCCGCCCACCTGGCACTCTGCACACATTACCCCACTAGGCTCCGCCCACCGGGCACTCTGTACACATTACCCCGCTAGGCTCCGCCCACCTGGCACTCTGCACACATGGTCCCACTAGGCTCTGCCCACCTGGCACTCTGCACACATTACTCCGCTAGGCTCTGCCCACCTGGCACTCTGCACACATGGCCCCACTAGGCTCCGCCCACCTGGTACTCTGCACATATGGTCCCGCTAGGCTCCGCCCACCTGGCACTCTGCAGACATTACCCTGCTAGGCTCCGCCCACCTGCACTCTGCACACATTACTCCGCTAGGCTCCGCCCACCTGGCACTCTGCACACATGGCCCCGCTAGGCTCTGCCCACCTGGCACTCTGCACACATGGCCCCGCTAGGCTCCGCCCACCTGGCACTCTGCACACATTACCCCACTAGGCTCCGCCCACCGGGCACTCTGTACACATTACCCCGCTAGGATCCGCCCACCTGGCACTTTGCACACATGGCCCCACTAGGCTCTGCCCACCTGGCACTCTGCACACATTACCCCGCTAGGCTCCACCCACCTGGCACTCTGCACACATTACCCCACTAGGCTCCACCCACCTGGCACTCTGCACACATTACCCTGCTAGGCTCCGCCCACCTGCACTCTGCACACATTACTCCGCTAGGCTCCGCCCACCTGGCACTCTGCACACATGGTCGCGCTAGGCTCCGCCCACCTGGCACTCTGCGCACATGGTCCCGCTAGGCTCTGCCCACCTGGCACTCTGCACACATTACTCCGCTAGGCTCCGCCCACCTGGCACTCTGCACACATGGCCCCACTAGGCTCCGCCCACCTGGCACTCTGCACACATTACCCCGCTAGGATCCGCCCACCTGGCACTCTGCACACATTACCCCGCTAGGCTCCGCCCACCTCGCACTCGGCACACATGGCCCCGCTCGGCTTACCTGCAGTGATGAAGTCCCGCCCTCCCGACCTCAGCGCTGTCACTGTCCTCCATGGCCGCTGCTTGTCACATCACCTTCTCTCGCTTCCGACCCGAGACTGTGACTAGCGGTGACGTCACGGGCCGCTCGCGATACTTGGCTGTGAAGGTCATTGAAGTCAGTGACAGGTGCTGTCAGCAGTGCAGGAGATCAGCGCAGGCAATGTACCTTGCTGACAGCAGCACTTCTCATCCCCTGCAGTGACCTGGGCTCACCCGTTGATGTTAGCTCAGGTCACTGCATTGCTCTCCCAGCCAATGGGGAACATCCTGCTTTTCATTGACTGGGACAGTGTGGATCGTCATGGGAACCCCTTGGATTACAGCAGACCTGGATTTCTTTTTCTTTCTAATAAATTGATGAAAAAAGGGAATGTGTTGGGCAGTGTTTTTTCAAATAAAAATGTGTTTGTCGTCTATTTTTTTTATTACTGACTGGGTTTGTGATGTCAGATATCTGATAGACGCTTGACATCACTAACCCCAGGGCTTGATGCCAGGTGACATTACACATCTGGTATTATCCCCATTTATTACCCCGTTTGCCACTGCACCAGGGCACGGGATGAGCTGGGGCAAAGCACCAGGATTGGCGCATCTAATGGATGCACCACTTCTGGGGCGGCTGCGGCCTACTATTTTTAGGCTGGGGAGAGTCCAATAACCATGGACCTCCCTAGTCTGAGAATATCAGACCCTAGCTGTCTGCTTTGCCTTGGCTGGTGATCCAATTTTGTGGGGACCCCTACGTGTAGTTTTTTTTTTAATTATTTATTTAATTTAAAATAACAGCGTGGGGTGCCCTCAGTTTTCCATTACCAGCCAAGGTGAAGCTGACAGCTGTGGTCTGCAGGCTGCAGCCATCTGCTTTACCCTAGCTGGCTACAAAAATAGGGGGAACAACACGTCATTTGTTTTTCATTTTTTGGCTAAATACAAGGCAAAGCACCCCTTAGTACCACATGAAAGACACCAAAGGGTGCAAAATTACAAAATGCAGGAGAGTGGGACATTATGTGTCTTTCTGCCATTATAATGACAGAAAAAACTGATATGAAGTGTACAAGCACTAGAAAATCACCAGAACGCTCTACGCTGTGAAAAGCAGTAGAAAATGGCACTGGCATGAACATGTGACCGCCTCATGTAGGCTTAAGCTATGGATCTGTACCACCTTGGGGGCTTGGCTGCTCTCCGCCGAGCCGCTCAGATCCGGGCTCGGGTTGTCGGTGGCCCGAGTGCCTCTGGACCAGGGGCCACGTCGCTCTGGAAAGGGGGGGTTTGGTTGTTTGGTTTGGGGTGGACCGGTTTCACGGCCGGAGCCACGGTGACCGGTAACAGTTCGTGATGCCACCCACGGGTCGTGGTGAGGTGATGGGCACCAACGCTGTGGTGAGGGTGCAGGGGCTCATCCGGGATTGGTGGTGGGTCGCAGCTAGGTGTTGACCCATCCGTGGGTAGGGGGTTTGTTGGTCCCAGGGCCAGGTGGCAGGAGCGGGGAGTTGCAGGACGCAGGGGCTCGCTTGCAGCGCGGTGCCTGATGGCACTGGTGTACTCTTGATTAAACCACACAGAGTCAATGGTAAACCAAGTTCGGTGTAGATCGGTGCCCGCAGCTGGCTGCGTGTGTCCCCAGTGAGGTTGGTGATGTCGCCTTTCTCCTTCCCCTTTAAATTTGCTATAGTGACTCCTATGCTTCAGCAACGGTAGTCCGCTCCCCGGCGTTTCAGTACCGGAGGAGCCCTTTTGCCCGCAGGCGCTGGCCCTTTGGATCTCTGGCCCTTGGCGGTGGCTCTTATCCGGAATCGGTGGGCTGTTGCCGTCTATCGGGACTTTGAGTGGGAATGAACCCCTGAGGTCCAGACCGCAATCAGTAGATTAGTCTGAGCCCGGTTGCTTCTGGGCTAGAATGGGGTCTGAGTACCATGCCTGGTGCTCCGGTTGACTTGTTAGCTCCCCGGTTCGGGTCCGAAGGGTCATCACCCTCTTCTCGATCCCTACGGTTCCGCAGTTAAGTCCCTGACCAGACTCCTGCAGACGGCCACCACCGTCTGCCTGCCTGACCGTTCCAAGAGGTCCTAGGCTCTGTCCTTGGCCCCTGACTCTCAGCTCGCCACTTTTACTCCTCTCACTACTCCTCTCCCCACTTGACTCACTTGTCCTTTCCCTGCCTCAGGCCAGCAGACTCCTCGGAGGGCGTGCCTATCCACCTGGCTCCGCCCACCTGGTGTGCCTTGCTAGACCTGAGGGAGGCAGTCAGGACTTGTTGGCTGCTGGTGCCTCACTGGGGTGGGGGTGTGTGTGGTGTTGTGTGTTGTTACCTGTGACCCCTGGGGGTCCAGGGCATCACAGATCCTGGGTAAATTTATGTATTTTCCATCCTTCAGTTTTTTTGCAGTACGCAAACAAACGGAAGGCACACGGATGACATACGGACCGTATATGGAATAGAAACGGATGCCACATGGATGCACCCGTAAAAAAAATGAATAGTTTTTTGCGGACCGCAAAAACAGATCGGTTGTGTGAATGTAGCCTTATTCTGATCTGCCGTTTATAAACAGCAGGCAGAAATAAGTGAATAGCGTCCCCCAGCGTCAGAAAATCTCCGGGGTTTCAGGGGGTAGCTGAGACCCTGGAGATCATGATTTAGGCCTTTTTTTCCAGTCCCGCTCACGTGATCACCGGTATACACCATATACCGATGATCATGTTACAGTAAATCACAGCGTCGGTAAAAAGTTATTTATCTCCCATCTGGTATGAACAAACATGATAAATCTCCTCCCCGGTCCCCTCCGGTCGCCCGGTGTCGCCAAAGTGCCCCCCCTGACCCCCTCCCAAAAATCCAAGATGGCCGCGCGCACAGCAGAGCGCCGACCGCATTCACCCTACTTCTCTGATTTCTGTCACATGTACCATGACACATGAGACAGAAAACTCCTCCCCAGGCCCTGCCAGGTCACCCCCTATAACGCCACCGGTGTTCCCCGGTGTCCCATGGTATCTGTGCAGCGTTGATCCCCCGCGGCCCTCTCCTTCACAATAGACGCTGCCGCATGCACAGAGCGGCTGTCAGCTCAGCTTCCTGTGTTCAGACACAGTGACTGGTGGTTATGCATCTGTAAGCTAAAAGGGCGGCACGGTGGCTCAGTGGTTAGCACTGCAGTCTTGCAGCGCTGAGGTCCTGGGCTCAATTCCCACCCAGGACACCATCTGCAAGGAGTTTGTATGTTCTCCCCGTGTTTTCGTGGGTTCCCTCCGGGTACTCTGGTTTCCTCCCACACTCCAAAGACATACAGATAGGGAATTTAGATTATGAGCCCCAATGCTGATAGTGTTCCCAATATATGCAAAGTGCTATGGAATTAATAGCGCTATATAAATGAATAAATTATTATTATTACTGCAATGCCCTGCTCATGAGGTAAGGAACATAGTTGATCAGGAGAGCTATATACTACATTTCCAAATGGAGGTATTTGATTTTATAGTTGCCCTGCTGAACGACTACCAAACATGAGAGTCCGTTATAAGCCACAAGAAAACACATCTAAATAGCAAGCTCTGTTGTTTAGTATTCATTCAGCTGGATAACTGGACTTAAAGGGGTATTCCATCTACAAGATCCTATCCCCAATATATAGTAGGTGGAATAGCAATAATATCAGCAAATACTAATATTTGGAAATGTAGAATAGTTCTCCTGATTAGGCATGCCCTTACCTCATGAGCAGGGCATTGCAGCTTTGGTAGCAACCGTTACGACATGGACTCTGCTGCTGTTGATCCGATGAGAAACTGGGGAAAGAAAAGCGCAATAGGGTCTTACCCCAAAAAGGGGAGGAAGATATGTAATAAAAACACACTCACCTATAATGGTTGTGCCAGTCACAACCACTATACAGGCATATATAAGATCCAGGTCCAGGCAGCAGTCCCAAAGTTGACTGATAACAGAGAGTGATAGAAGAAGGGTCTTAATTCCGCGCCAAGGACTCAATGGATCCAGGAAGAGATTAATGCTTCTTTAATAACATGCACAAGTCTACGCGTTTCTGGAGACATAGCTCCCTTCATCAGGACATTAGCAAGAGAACATCAAATCTCAAATTTGATGTTCTCTTGCCAATGTCCTGATGAAGGGAGCTGTGTCTCCAGAAATGCGTAGACTTGTGCATGTTATTAAAGAAGCATTAATCTCTTCCTGGATCCATTGAGTCCTTGGCGCGGAATTAAGACCCTTCTTCTATCACTCTCTGTTATCTGCTGTGGATCCGGGGAGAGTGGGTGCAGATTCATTGCACCCACACTCCTCACACGAAGTGTCTGCACTCCTAGAAAATGAGGGATACGTTCCCTGAGTGTCTCCCCCCATATTCTAGATGGTCCAGAGTCATCGTGGGACCCCCTTATTTTTTGCCTTACAATAAATTGGTGAAAGAGGGAATGTTTTGGGGAGTGTTTTTTCAAATAAATTTTTTTTGTTGATTTTTTTTTTTGTTAGTACTGACAGTTTATGATGTCGGGTATCTCATAGACACCATGACATCACAAACTGCTAGGCTTGATGTCAGGTGACTTTACAGCTAGTATCAACCCCATTTATTACCCCGTTTGCCAATGCACCAGGGCACGGGATGAGCTGGGTGAAGCGCCAGGATTGGGGTGCCTGTGGCCTGCTATTTTTAGGCTGTGAAGGCCTAATAACTATGGACCTTCCCACCCTGAGAATACCAGACCACAGCTGTCCGCTTTACCTTGGCTGGTGATCCAATTTGGGGGGGACCCTACTTTTTTTTTGTAATTATTAATATTTATAAAATAATTATAAAAAAAGAGCCTGGGGTGACCTTCACATTGGCTCCCCAACCACGGTAAAGCTGCCAGCTGTGGTTTTCAGGCTACAGCCATCTGCTTTACCCTAGCTGGCTATCAAAAATGCGGGGACCCAACATCAGTTTTTTTTTAACTAGTTTTTAAATAGAAAAAATTAATGGGCTTCCCTGTATTTTGATTGCCAGCCAAGGTAACGCCAGGCAGATGGGGGTGGCAACCAGTAGCTGTCTGCTTTATCTGCGCTGAGAATCAAAAATACCGCGGAGCGCTACGTAATTTTTTTTAAAGATTTATTTTTACAGCAATGTCAGGCAATCAAAATACAGGGAAGCCCTTTTTGTTTTTAGTTATTTAAATAAATAATTAAAAAAAATATATATGGGCTCCCGCTGCATTTTTTGTATTGCTAACTTAGGGTAATCCAAGCAGCTACTGGCTGCTAACCGACACTGATTGGTGTTACCTTCACTGGCAATGAAAAATCCAGGGAAGCATTTTTTATTTTTTTTGCCAAACAACTAAAAAAAAAATGACGTGCGCTTCGCCATATTTTTGCATGCTAGCCTGGTACAGCAGACAGGTACGGCTGCCCCCAACCCCCAGCTGCCTATTTGTACCCGGCTGGGAACTAAAAATATAGGGAAGCCCTTTTTTTACTTAATTCATGAATTTTATGAAATAATTAAAAAAAAAAAAAACGATGTAGGCTTCGCCCCATTTTTGTGTCCAGCCGGGTACAACTGGGCAGGTGGGGATTGGAATCCACAGTACAGGTTAGCCTGAGGTTTCTGGGCCCATCTGCTGCAAATTGCAGTCTGCAGCTGCCCCTGAAAATGGCGCTCTCATAGAAGCGCCATCATCTGGCTCTGTATCCAACTCTTTCAGCAGCCCTGAAGCCGGGTGGCTTGCTGGGTAATAATGAGTTAATACTAGCTTTGTTTTACTAACTAGTATTAAGTCAGAGATTCTTAATGTCAGGCACGTTTGACCCGGCCATTAAGAATCTCCAATAAAGGGTTAAAAAAACACCACACAAAAAAAAAACTTTAATAGAAATAAATACACAGACACACTTAGAGACTCCATCTTTATTACCCCCTCTCAGCCCTCCACGATCCATGGTCTTCTGTCTTCTTTCCCCTTCAACACATGCAGCTCTGTCTGCTCCATCAGACAGCACAGCTGCATGGGGGGAGACGCTGTGCTCCGTGCAGAAATCACTTTGTGAGAGTGACCACAGGCTCCCGGCTGTAAGCGGTGGCACGGGTTGCCATAGCAACGCTGCTCCGATTACGTGATTCCAGTGCCACTGTGTGCTGGTAGCGGGACGTCCCCGTGGCAACTATGGCAACGGTGATCTCCGTTATTGACCGGCTGTGTCGGCGGACGCTGGTAACTACAGTAAACATCGGGTAACCAAGAAGCCCTTTCCTTGGTTACCCGATGTTTACCTTCATTACCAGAGTCCGCCACTCTCACACTGTAAGTGCCGGCTCCCTGCTCCCTGCACACATAGCCAGACTATACATCGGGTTAAATTAACCCAATGTGTACTCTGGCTAGGAGTGCAGGGAGCCAGCGCTAAGCGGTGTGCGCTGGTAACCAAGGTAAATATCGGGTTGGTTACCCAATATTTACCTTAGTTACCAGGCGCAGCATCGCTTCCACGCGTGCTGCTGGCTGGGGGATGGTCACTGGTTTCTGGTGAGATCTGCCTGTGTGACAGCTCACCAGAAACCCCTGTAGCGACGCTCCTGCGATCCCTGCCAGGTAAGGTTGCTGGTGGGATCGCTGGAGCGTCGCTTAGTGTGACGGTACCTTAAGGGAACAGGGAAGCAGAGCGGGGAGTCGACCGTGTGCTAGCATGTCGCTGGTACACGGCGATACACAAACATGCACCGTGTAACAGAGAGATGCAATGACAGGTCCTAGCATGACGCGTCATAGTCATGTGACTAGTCTTTAGCCAATGAGATAATAGACATGTGACTGGTCACATGGCTATTTTGACTTCACGATAGGTCCTGCATCACTGCTGGTGTTCCCGGAGGATGCAGCGATTACCGATAGAAAAGCAGCGGGAGACAGAGTGCAGGACGCATCCCGGGGACAGGTAAGTGTTATGGCAATGTTTATTAACTGTATGTGTACATTTATAATGCGTTTTTATGTGTTTGTGATTGCCTCCCATTGTTTCCTATGGGTTTGAGTGGTTCGCCGAACCGGTTCGCCGAACCGAACTAGAACCAGACCTCGGTTCGGCAAACCGAGCTCGAGCCGGTTTGCTCATCTCTATCAAAGATATCATTTTTAGATCTCCAGTTTGAGAATATTAACACCAAAATTGTTACCTCTAATTATTCCAAATGACTGTCCGGTAACACTATGCTCCATGCATCTAGCAGTCACCCAAAACATTTTAACAAAGCTATACCAGTGAGTAATTTTACAAGAATCAAGGGAAATTGTAACGACAGTGACAAATTTTCTAAAGAATTGACTCTTTCTCAAAACAAACTTGAAAAAGGGCTTATTCCCCTTGAATTTGAAATAGAACATCAAATATTGTGCAAAGAAATTATCGTGATGCTCTCGTGATATTTCAAGGCACAAGAAACCTTTAACTAAAATAACAAAACCTGTTTTGCCACTGCAATTTAGCCCCAAGTTCAATAAAATTAAGGCTATGACCCATAAATTCTTACCAGTATGATATGAAAATGCCAGTTTATCTTTGTTAATTCATTCCGGGTGTTTGGTTTTTGCTAAAAAGCTAAATCCTTAGATAACCTTCTTTCTTCCAATTTATTTGACTCTAACGTGGCTGAACTGCCAGGGCTTTTAGAAGTGTGGTATAAACCTTTACAAAATAAGCAAACATGCCTATGTTTCCCGGTTTTTCACTAATTATAATGAATACCGACAATATAAGACTGAATAATATATTAACTACTAGGAAACTAAAGTGTGTATTTCTTAACACCCTTCTGACATCACTAGTTCCACCAGTACCCACCCTATTGTTTCTCATGCATCCAAGCATCCAAGCACTTCATTGTTCAACATCAATGGCAGACATCTTCATTACAAGTTTTGTCAACTTCACCCCCTTGAAAATGAGCAAAGCAGTGTGAACTTCAACAGGTCAGTCACCGGGCACTTCTAGTTTTTTAGCACTCTGTTGGATGAGGTTCCATGGGTCACCTCTGTTTTAATTGGGTGCTCTGTGATGGATCTCAGGCAATGAGAGCTGTGAGGGTCGACAGGGTAAACAGGTTGTTTAGGGGCCAAATTTACCATTTGGTGATATGTGGTGGAACTCTCAATCTTTCCTCTGTGTGTAACTGGGAATACAGGCTGCATAGGTCAAAATTGTTAAACTTCTTGCTCTGTAGGGGAAGTCTGGCAATCTCGGCTATGTGGGGCAACTGTTTAAAGACACTCTACTGAGGCCTATGTTTTAAACTTACGCTCTGTAATTAAACTTTGCAACTTGGCTATGTGTTGCTACTGTTTAAAGAGGCTCTGCTGTGGCCTAGATTTGAAATGTAATATGTGGTAAAACTAGTGAACTTGACTGTGTGTGTGAACTGGGAATACATTCCCTGTAAGGGCCTTGTTTTAAATTGTTGGTCTGTGGAGATTCTCTGTGGGGGTCTCTTTTAAAATTTTTAGTTTCTTCATTTACTTGCTATAAACCATAATTCCTAAGGTGACAGAAGCTCTTTAAGTCATTTACCTATCCACATTTGTTTGCAGGACTATTGGCATACTCTTATCCCCATTTAGGTTCCTTTTGCAGCCCCCTAGCCCTTACTACAACCATTTTACAGCCCTGAACTTGGGCTCCACATTGACTTTTATGGGGTTCATTGTTTGGGGATAAGTTTGGCGTTAGGTTCTCATTTTTTTTTCTGTGCTAGTTTGGCGAATGCGATTATCCATGGGTTTATCATTAGTGTTTGGCATTGAATAATTTCATAAATTGATCAGAGGAGGAGACATTAGTAAATACACATGAGGCATTCTGAATATGTAACTTGGGAAATTGTAATCCAATATTTAATTATACATTAGGAGATCATGTGTCACTATTGAGCACTACTTATCTATCTTATAGTAATTTCTATACTTCTTTTTATATATACATTTTTCTCTCATGTTGTTTGATTTTAACTATACATGTGGTGCCCCTGAGCTTTAGGCCCCACAGGGTATTACACCATTTTTCAGGGGTAATATCTATCCCGGGTTAGGAGGGGGTT
Source organism: Anomaloglossus baeobatrachus (assembly GCF_048569485.1). Lineage (NCBI taxonomy): Eukaryota > Metazoa > Chordata > Amphibia > Anura > Aromobatidae > Anomaloglossus > Anomaloglossus baeobatrachus. The sequence continues at coordinate 153,075,874 of NC_134354.1, read as the reverse complement.
AACCTGCTGGTGCCTTCACAAAACACACACAAACAACAGTAAGTGCTTACTCGCAAGGGGTTGGACTAGGGCAGACATGGGAGCTAGACATCATGAAGCATGGGACTTTCCCAGTCACTAGGACAACCACCGGGGGCGAACACTACATAGGGTAGAAGAAAGCACAACCGACACACTTACAGCAGAACCTTCCCAGGCACAGCTTGGGATAGCATCTAGCACTGATAACAGGAGTTAGTGTTTCTCTCTCTTCCTGGGCCCATGGCTTGGAGCAGGAGGCTCGGCCCGGGTTCCGGATAGCAACCGAAGGACAATTCACTAAAAGACTTTCATGGGCACCGGCGGTGACTGCCAACTATCCAGGATCGGCTGGAGCCCATCGTGGCAGAGATTGGTACTCTGGTGCAGCACCCGAACTACTTGTGAGTAAAAGACCTGGAACCGCAGCCCCTGTCTCTGCCTCTCCTTTACCGTCGCCGTCACCCAGCATTGCGGCGCCAATGGGGACTACCACGCCCACCATGCTTCCGGAGCCCGCCCCGCCTGTGGGGATCGATACCATCCCGGCTGCATCTGACATCTGCCCCAGTGAGAGACCCTGCACCGGTGGCCAATCCCTGGCCGCGTACCACAGGTGGCATCGTGATCCTTAAAAAATACTTTGCTAATCTCCAACTACCACCTCCATCCTCCCTACCACCCTCTAACTCTCCTTCCTGTACACCTTGGGGTAACAGAACCGGGCCAGACCACCCCATGACATCGCAGAGGATTTACACCCCCGCCCGATGACAGGTTAAAACACTTGCCCCGAGGGGCACTACATACACATATTCATGTCATGTGATTGCTTTTAAATTCAAGAACCATAAATGTTTGGGATCATAGCAATGTATTGTCATTTAGCTCAGATAAAGAAAACCAGTGTAGGTTCGAAATGCGTTGCCAGCCCATCTTTGTGATGTAGAATTTTTCATTAGTTTTTTCAATAAAAGTTTTGCATTTTAAGAAGCTGTATTTATCCCTTCTCTTTTCAGAGAAAAAAACATCCATGTGAAAGGGACCTTAGAGGTCATGTTCTTTTAAATCAACTCAAGTTTAGTTTCATCTGTGGACTTGTATATTGTAAGGGCTCTCTGCAATGGCAGCATTAAGGTAGTCACTTTTTGAGAGATGCTAAGCATCATGTCCCTAACCAAAAGCTGAATTATTTTTGTTTTTGCTTTCATTTTTTTTATATGAACTCCTTTATGGTCCAAGACTTCCGATCCTACATGTCCTTAGCAAAAAAATCCCATTTTGCAACACAAATTTAGAGAGCAGACAGGGCCTTGGTGTGAAAGCAAAATGCAACTGGTATCTTTATAGTTTTTTAGAATTCATATACAGAAAAGTGTCCAAGCATTTTTGTGTGGTTTTGCCAGTAACAGAAAAGAGCCACCTATAATCCATTCCAACACACATTTTTTTACAGAACAAAATCTTCTATCCTTATATTTTTAAACACATTTCCTACCTAAGCATAGCTACACTTCCCTGAATGATGTTCAGAAACATCTAAGCATATAAGCATTTGCCTTTTGTGCCATTCTGTGTACTGAGTCTCAATTCTGACACTGTCCGTCACTTCACAAGTAGCTGAAAGATACATGTGTTGAATGCATCAATGAAATATTAAAGCGCTATGAATGATTCATTGCAAATTTGAGCGAGCATAACAACATTTCATTTATGTGGACAAGATGGGAATTGTATTAGAAAAAAAAGTTTGTGAACTGGGAAGATATGTCAAAGTCAATCAAATATGCACTTTTGCATTATGCTGTTAAACATACCTGAACAAATGTGTTATGGGATTATCAAACAAAATGTGACTTTTGGTCTCCAAGAGAACTAGACTGTGGTAAGTTGCCAAAAGATATGTTCTATTTGTGTCAAAGTAAAACAGACACTTTCTTCCTTATCAGTATATAGAACTGTTGAAAAAATGTCTTTTTCCTTCTAACACAATACACTCTACATATAATCATATAATACATAATTGAATGCTTTAATTTTAATATCATAGATACATGAACAGTCAGAGTGGGAATTTAATGTGATGAGTGGTGCTACATAGACTCTATTTATCTATATATGGAAAATTGGACTGATTGGTGGTCTAAATACATTGGGTCCTGGCAGAGAATATTTGACCAAGTATCAAGAAACCATGCTGCATTGATAAAGGTATGAAGATGCAACTGTAGGGCAATAGACTTTGTGCAGGTGAAGTAAATAGCTTAGCTTTGCATCTTTTTTGTAGAAAGCCAGGAGTAGTATGATATATATGGTGTTTTATGATTCAATTTTAATTTTGTTTTGTTCTCTGTTTTTAAAGTGATTATTCATCATTCAGGTCTGTGCCAGCACAGTCCTATGAAGTTGGGATGTATCGAAATATCATCTGTCCATGTGGATCCCCATCTACTTTCGGAAAGATACTTTGGCAATATTATGTTCATTGAAGGAATATGTTGTGTTATTGATGACTCATTTACTCTACTGTATGGTAATCAAAACTGATTTTTTTCTTTGTGGTAATCTGTGTGTCAGGATCAATGAGTGATATGATTCCCATTGGTATTAAAACATTGGTCACACATAAACTAAGAATAACAATAAAAAATATTAATAAATCTATATATAAATATAAAATAATCAAAAAATGGAATTAATTATGTGATCCGATGGGCATCATTTTACAATAATGTCTGTGTTTTTTATGTGTGATCTTTTCCATGCGCCCTGGTCCCCATGTATATGGGGGTGTCGCATGTGATCCATTTGTATGGAGTTGAGTTTCTATCACTCAGGGCCTGTATACCACAGCTCCTTATATACACTGAGAACCCCTGACGAGCTTTTTTGTATGTGTATGTGTATATGTATTCATGCACATGGGCATCATGTGATGTTATGATCCATTTTTTGCATGTACTAAAATTATACAGTGCCTTATTAAGCGGGGTGTACTTTGTGTCTAATGGGAATAAAGTTATAGTCATTCAATTTGTTCATGGATAATGTGCTTCTTCTTATGTGAATTAATTCTTTATGTGGACATACATCTATTCCAGGGTACATTAGGCTACTAAGGACTTAATACATTTAGATATATCTGTACGAACTCTCTTTGTGTTCTGAGGTGATGCGCGCCCGTACGTGCGCGCGCTCTCTGACAGCCTTTCCCGGGTGTATACATTCCGCGGCCTCCCTATGCCCGATGCGCATGCGCATTGACGTCATCGGGAGATTTCTCCCTGGGCGTGCGCACTGAGGCTGGAGAGCTGCGTTATGTTGCCACAACAACCGGGGGCTGTTCACTGCGCGTGCGCCGGCATGACGTGCGCGCATCACCGGCTGACTAATTAACAGACTTTGGGTATTTAACCTTACGATCAGGGAATGAACGCACTTCCACCCTTGCCTCCAGCCTGCTGAGGAAGCGAGAGCGATACACGTTCAGGACTGGGAGCTGCTCTTCTTCCTCCCACTGTTTGGGTCTTTTGCCTCTTTCTGTCCATAATATGGGTAAGCCTTGATCTTCTGATAAATTTTCTTGCTATTCATTATACAGTTTGGTAATTACCCTTGGACAGTCTTTGAGCTTGATTTTTCTATACACGTGCAGCAGATTTGTTAGTCTGGTCTATTAAGGAAGACACTTTATTATTGAGGCAGATACTTTACTACTGCTGCCATTATAGATTATGCATATTTTGACTGCATTTACTGATTAGGACCCATACATATACTAATGTGGGGGGTGATTGCTGGTAGAAGTCCTCCTTATACCTCCACATACCTTGTTTATTGATGAACGATTATATTTTAATGTATATATGTATGTTTTTCTAAATTTCAGTAAAGATTGTTACATTTTATGGAAACAGTACTCCTATGTGTGTGTTTAATACACATTTCTTATCAAATTGTATAGATGGAGTTTTTCCGGGTGATTTATCCTATATTTAGGGAATTACATTAAAGAATTTTGGGTTATATAATGTATCCACTGAATTTTTCCCTTTGGTCTTTGATCGTGTTTATATTGACTGTATCTGTGTTTTTCACAGCCAGTGATCTTAGAGACATGGATTACAGAGCTTGAGATCAATCATGGCTCTGCCAAATTAATGAGGTATTCAAGGAGGATTCCAATGGGTGTTTTAATTTGAATCAGAAAGACCATTTGACCCAGATTAACCATCTGAAGTCACTACTCCACAGACGTACCAGAATATGGTGGAATAAAGGCTTTCTTGAAAAATATGTTACTAAAGGTCTCCTTCCTCGTGGCCTACGGATTCAAGTATTCCCATCCTTTTCTGTGGAGGAGGAGTGGTTCAGAAAAGGATGGGAAGAAAGTGCCAGCTTATGTTCAAGAAAATTTATGGAATTATTAATTAAACTTACCAAGTGGGAGGGAGAACTAAGGATAGCCAAAACAAAAAAAATTCCAAAGGGATCTGACTGACCAACAAAATAACCAGATTTACAGATGGAGTAGCAAGAAATTGCCCCCTTTCCACCGTAATAGATCAAGAGCTCAATCTTTCTCTTCAGTTACCTCTGGTGAGGGATCTGACATTGAGGGTATCAAAAGTGGACAAAACCTCTTCAACGTTTATAGAGGGGGACCCAAGGAAACCTTTAAGGCCAATAAGGGAAAGGGTCCGGCAAAAGGGAAAAATATATCTCCTGGGGTGGCAGAAGAGACCAAAAGAAAACCTGGCCTACTTGAGGTAATCAACCTTTCACCACATATCCTTTCTGAGACCCAATTACAGGTTCTGAGGTTGGGCTTAACATTTGTGCCAAATAACTCTTTTGACTATTTTACGGCAGTCAAGGATCTTTTCCTCTTTTCGAGAACATTTATTCTGAGAAAGTTACATTGTAAGAGGGAGGTCCCTGGGGTGTGTTTGACTGAGGCAGAACAAGAGGCTATCCGCACACTAGAGGATCTATTAAGGGAACAGGCAACAGACCCTGTACAGAGATTCCCAGTTGCGCTGTTGCCCAGATCAACTGCTTTTTCCCCCTTGTCGGTATGCTCACAAATAGAAATCTTTACAAAACTATTTCCTCAGTACACAAAACATTGTTGGTTATAAATGACTTAGTGACTAAATGTAGAACTGGTGGAGGAAGGTTGAACTAGATGGACCTAGGTCTTTTTTCAACCTAAGTAACTATGTAACTATGTAACTATGTAGTCCTGGTGGATTTTGGTAAGATCTCGAGATTTAATTATAGAGATAATCTCTCTAATGAACAACGGAGAGCCTTGAGAGAGCTAAGAGAGATTAAAGATATTGTGATCAAAAGTGCCGACAAGGGGGGAAATGTGGTCATTTGCCCCACAACCCTATATGAACGTGAGGCGTTTCGCCAATTGGGCAGCAGGGTGACATATCACAAAATGAGTCATAACCCTATCCCTGAATTCAATTTAGAGCTACAGGAGATTTTAGATAGGGCCTTTATACAGGGAATCATCCCTAAAAAAGTGATGGATGGCCTAATCGTCAAGCACCCCAGGGTACCAACCTTTTACTTGCTGCCGAAGGTCCACAAAGATGCCACCAATCCCCCTGGACGTCCTATCGTCTCAGGGATTGGTGGCATCTGTGACCCCATCTGCAAGTTTGTGGAATTTTATCTAAACCCCTTGGTGCAGGATCTGCCCTCATACATACGAGACACCACCAATGTGCTCACGAAAATGGAGGGACTCCACATCGAGCCTGATATGTGGTTGGTGGCGGCTGATGTGGAGTCCCTCTATACGTGCATAGCACATCGGGATGGTCTGGAGGCAGCGCGCCTTTTTCTTGATGGCAGCCGTCTGGATGGACCTACTCGTGGACTTGTTTTGGAACTTTTGGATTTCATTTTAACTCATAATGCATTTTTGTTTAAAGACCGTTTTTATTTGCAGAGGCGTGGCACCGCCATGGGGGCAGCATGTGCGTCATCATAGGCAAATTTGTTTTTGGGCATGTGGGAGAGGGGGTTGTTCCATGAGGATGACGTCTTCTCCCAACATGTGATATGTTGGCATAGATACATCGATGACGTGCTGTTCCTGTGGCAGGGTGCTGCGTCTCTGTTAGATAAGTTTATGATTTATTTGAACAGGAATGATTTGAACATCAAGCTAACTTATATTGCAAGTCAAAAACAGATAGATTTTTTAGATATTCGTTTTGAAGTGGGGGCTGATGGCGCTCTGCACACTGATATTCATTGGAAGGATACTTCCGTGAATTCTTTGTTGCATGCATCATCGGCCCACACCAAGTCCACAATTAGGGCCGTCCCGACGGGGCAATTTTTAAGGGTTAGGCGTGTCTGTTCAACGGACCAAAGTTTTGAGAGACAGTCACAGGATCTGAGGGCAAGATTTCAACAGAGGGGTTATAGTAATCGTGATATAAAGAAGGGATACCTTAGGGCCAAGCACACCCCAAGAGAACACTTACTATTCAAGACAGCAAACTCTAAAAAACTAAAAAGCCGGAATAATGAGATCAGGTTCATATCCACGTTTAATTGTCAATGGAATAGAATGAGAGATTGCTTGGAAAAACATTGGGCAATTCTAAAGACCGATAAAATCTTGGCCAAGAATGTCTCAGAGATCCCCTTGATGACACCTCATCGTGGGAAAAATCTTAAGGACATTCTTGTTGACAGTCATTACGTGGCGGAAGTGACCAATCCATTTCTTTCACAACAACCGATGAGGAGAAAAGGCTGCTTTACTTGTGGAGAGTGCTTGGCTTGTAGGGGTAATAATATAATCCAGGGTACTGATTTCCGGTCGGCAGACGGTAAGAAACATTTTAAGATCCAAAAATATATAACCTGCAAGAGTTCTTTTGTCATATATCTCGCTACGTGTCCGTGCTCAAAACTATATGTTGGGCTAACATCTAGACAGCTCCGGGTGAGGACAAGGGAACACGTTCGAGATATTGTTAACTCAAGGCAGGTTATTGATGATACAACCCTTAGGAAAATCCCTAGACATTTTAAGACCTTTCATGGTTGTGACGCATCAGGTTTGAAATTGAAGGGTATTGACATCTTGCATTGTGGTATTAGAGGGGGGGACCTAAAGAAGCAATTGGCACAATAGGAATGTCGGTGGATAGTTACTTTAGGTACCATGACACCGACTGGGCTTAACGAAAAACTTAGCTTTGCATCTTTTTTGTAGAAAGCCAGGAGTAGTATGATATATATGGTGTTTTATGATTCAATTTTAATTTTGTTTTGTTCTCTGTTTTTAAAGTGATTATTTATCATTCAGGTCTGTGCTAGCACAGTCCTATGAAGTTGGGATGTATCGAAATATCATCTGTCCATGTGGATCCCCATCTACTTTTGGGAAGATACTTTGGCAATATTATGTTCATTGAAGGAATATGTTGTGTTATTGATGACTCATTTACTCTACTGTATGGTAATCAAAACTGATTTTTTTCTTTGTGGTAATCTGTGTGTCAGGGACAATGAGTGATATGATTCCCATTGGTATTAAAACATTGGTCACACATAAACTAAGAATAACAATAAAAAATATTAATAAATATATATAAAAATATAAAATAATCAAAAAATGGAATTAATTATGTGATCCGATGGGCATCATTTTACAATAATGTCTGTGTTTTTTATGTTAAGAAATAACGTTTGGAACTCCATTCTATGTCTGAACTGGGTGCAAAAAACCTAAAAAACATCACTATGGGGAGATAAGGTATGCACACCAGTGACTATGGAAGGGGAATACATGCAATAGCAGAAACTGCCGTGTGAATACTGACATGAAAAATTCAATAGCTATGTGTAAGAATGAAATATGAAAAATGGAACCTGCATTACTGCCATGAATATATGAATAAAGAGAAATTTAGCTACTGAATTGATCAATGCAATAGAGCCCCAACACTACGCCAAAGTATTTCTCTACGTTGGGGTCCCTAGCTTGTGTGTGTCCTCTCATGCAGTTAAAAAACTTACCGTGTATGGGAAGCTGAGACCCAGGCTATATATACGATGTGGATTGGCAATAGGTGTGTATGGGGAGGGTTCACAAACGAAAAACTACTAAAATTAAGAAATAACGTTTGGAACTCCATTCTATGTCTGAACTGGGTGCAAAAAACCTAAAAAACATCACTATGGGGAGATAAGGTATGCACACCAGTGACTATGGAAGGGGAATACATGCAATAGCAGAAACTGCCGTGTGAATACTGACATGAAAAATTCAATAGCTATGTGTAAGAATGAAATGTGAAAAATGGAACCTGCATTACTGCCATGAATATATGAATAAAGAGAAATTTAGCTACTGAATTGATCAATGCAATAGAGCAATATTGCATTGATCAATTCAGTAGCTAAATTTCTCTTTATTCATATATTCATGGCAGTAATGCAGGTTCCATTTTTCACATTTCATTCTTACACATAGCTATTGAATTTTTCATGTCAGTATTCACACGGCAGTTTCTGCTATTGCATGTATTCTCCTTCCATAGTCACTGGTGTTCATACCTTATCTCCCCATAGTGATGTTTTTTAGGTTTTTTGCACCCAGTTCAGACATAGAATGGAGTTCCAAACGTTATTTCTTAATGTTAGTAGTTTTTCGTTTGTGAACCCTCCCCATACACACCTATTGCCAATCCACATCGTATATATAGCCTGGGTCTCAGCTTCCCATACACGGTAAGTTTTTTAACTGCATGAGAGGACACACACAAGCTAGGGACCCCAACGTAGAGAAATACTTTGGCGTAGTGTTGGGGCTCTATTGCATTGATCAATTCAGTAGCTAAATTTCTCTTTATTCATATATTCATGGCAGTAATGCAGGTTCCATTTTTCACATTTTATTCTTACACATAGCTATTGAATTTTTCATGTCAGTATTCACACGGCAGTTTCTGCTATTGCATGTATTCCCCTTCCATAGTCACTGGTGTGCATACCTTATCTCCCCATAGTGATGTTTTTTAGGTTTTTTGCACCCAGTTCAGACATAGAATGGAGTTCCAAACGTTATTTCTTAATGTTAGTAGTTTTTCGTTTGTGAACCCTCCCCATACACACCTATTGCCAATCCACATCGTATATATAGCCTGGGTCTCAGCTTCCCATACACGGTAAGTTTTTTAACTGCATGAGAGGACACACACAAGCTAGGGACCCCAACGTAGAGAAATACTTTGGCGTAGTGTTGGGGCTCTATTGCATTGATCAATTCAGTAGCTAAATTTCTCTTTATTCATATATTCATGGCAGTAATGCAGGTTCCATTTTTCACATTTCATTCTTACACATAGCTATTGAATTTTTCATGTCAGTATTCACACGGCAGTTTCTGCTATTGCATGCATTCCCCTTCCATAGTCACTGGTGTGCATACCTTATCTCCCCATTGTGTTTTTTATGTGTGATCTTTTCCATGCGCCCTGGTCCCCATGTATATGGGGGTGTCGCATGTGATCCATTTGTATGGAGTTGAGTTTCTATCACTCAGGGCCTGTATACCACAGCTCCTTATATACACTGAGAACCCCTGACAAGCTTTTTTGTATGTGTATGTGTATATGTATTCATGCACATGGGCATCATGTGATGTTATGATCCATTTTTTGCATGTACTAAAATTATACAGTGCCTTATTAAGCAGGGTGTACTTTGTGTCTAATGGGAATAAAATTATAGTCATTCAATTTGTTCATGGATAATGTGCTTCTTCTTATGTGAATTAATTCTTTATGTGGACATACATCTATTCCGGGGTACATTAGGCTACTAAGGACTTAATACATTTAGATATATCTGTACGAACCCTCTTTGTGTTCTGCGGTGATGCGCGCCCGTACGTGCACGCGCTCTCTGATAGCCTTTCCCGGGTGTATACATTCCGCGGCCTCCCTATGCCCGATGCGCATGCGCATTGACGTCATCGGGAGATTTCTCCCTGGGCGTGCGCACTGAGGCTGGAGAGCTGCGTTATGTTGCCACAACAACCGGGGGCTGTTCACTGCGCATGCGCCGGCATGACGTGCGCGCATCACCGGCTGACTAATTAACAGACTTTGGGTATTTAACCTTACGATCAGGGAATGAACGCACTTCCACCCTTGCCTCCAGCCTGCTGAGGAAGCGAGAGCGATACACGTTCAGAACTGGGAGCTGCTCTTCTTCCTCCCACTGTTTGGGTCTTTTGCCTCTTTCTGTCCATAATATGGGTAAGCCTTGATCTTCTGATAAATTTTCTTGCTATTCATTATACAGTTTGGTAATTACCCTTGGACAGTCTTTGAGCTTGATTTTTCTATACACGTGCAGCAGATTTGTTAGTCTGGTCTATTAAGGAAGACACTTTATTATTGAGGCAGATACTTTACTACTGCTGCCATTATAGATTATGCATATTTTGACTGCGTTTACTGATTAGGACCCATACATATACTAATGTGGGGGGTGATTGCTGGTAGAAGTCCTCCTTATACCTCTACATACCTTGTTTATTGATGAACGATTATATTTTAATGTATATATGTATGTTTTTCTAAATTTCAATAAAGATTGTTACATTTTATGGAAACAGTACTCCTATGTGTGTGTTTAATACACATTTCTTATCAAAGTGTATAGATGGAGTTTTTCCGGGTGATTTATCCTATATTTAGGGAATTACATTAAAGAATTTTGGGTTATATAATGTATCCACTGAATTTTTCCCTTTGGTCTTTGATCGTGTTTATACTTTACATACAGTTAGGTCCAGAAATATTTGGACAGTGACACAATTTTCGCGAGTTGGGCTCTGCATGCCACCACATTGGATTTGAAATGAAACCTCTACAACAGAATTTAAGTGCAGAATGTAACGTTTAATTTGAAGGTTTGAACAAAAATATCTGATAGAAATTGTAGGAATTGTACACATTTCTTTACAAACACTCCACATTTTAGGAGATCAAAAGTAATTGGACAAATAAACCAAACCCAAACAAAATATTTTTATTTTCAATATTTTGTTGCGAATCCTTTGGAGGCAATCACTGCCTTAAGTCTGGAACCCATGGACATCACCAAACGCTGGGTTTCCTCCTTCTTAATGCTTTGCAAGGCCTTTACAGCCGCAGCCTTCAGGTTTTGCTTGTTTGTGGGTCTTTCCGTCTTAAGTCTGGATTTGAGCAAGTGAAATGCATGCTCAATTGGGTTAAGATCTGGTGATTGACTTGGCCATTGCAGAATGTTCCACTTTTTAGCACTCATGAACTCCTGGGTAGCTTTGGCTGTATGCTTGGGGTCATTGTCCATCTGTACTATGAAGCGCCGTCCGATCAACTTTGCGGCAGTTGGCTGAATCTGGGCTGAAAGTATATCCCGGTACACTTCAGAATTCATCCGGCTACTCTTGTCTGCTGTTATGTCATCAATAAACACAAGTGACCCAGTGCTATTGAAAGCCATGCATGCCCATGCCATCACGTTGCCTCCACCATGTTTTACAGAGGATGTGGTGTGCCTTGGATCATGTGCCGTTCCCTTTCTTCTCCAAACTTTTTTCTTCCCATCATTCTGGTACAGGTTGATCTTTGTCTCATCTGTCCATAGAATACTTTTCCAGAACTGAGCTGGCTTCATGAGGTGTTTTTCAGCAAATTTAACTCTGGCCTGTCTATTTTTGGAATTGATGAATGGTTTGCATCTAGATGTGAACCCTTTGTATTTACTTTCATGGAGTCTTCTCTTTACTGTTGACTTAGAGACAGATACACCTACTTCACTGAGAGTGTTCTGGACTTCAGTTGATGTTGTGAACGGGTTCTTCTTCACCAAAGAAAGTATGCGGCGATCATCCACCACTGTTGTCATCCGTGGACGCCCAGGCCTTTTTGAGTTCCCAAGCTCACCAATCAATTCCTTTTTTCTCAAAATGTACCCGACTGTTGATTTTGCTACTCCAAGCATGTCTGCTATCTCTCTGATGGATTTTTTTTTTTTTCAGCCTCAGGATGTTCTGGTTCACCTCAATTAAGAGTTCCTTAGACTGCATGTTGTCTGGTCACAGCAACAGCTTCCAAATGCAAAACCACACCTGTAATCAACCCCAGACCTTTTAACTACTTCATTGATTACAGGTTAACGAGGGAGACGCCTTCAGAGTTAATTGCAGCCCTTAGAGTCCCTTGTCCAATTACTTTTGGTCCCTTGAAAAAGAGGAGGCTATGCATTACAGAGCTATGATTCCTAAACCCTTGCTACGATTTGGATGTGAAAACTCTCATATTGCAGCTGGGAGTGTGCACTTTCAGCCCATATTATATATATAATTGTCTTTCTGAACATGTTTTTGTAAACAGCTAAAATAACAAAACTTGTGTCACTGTCCAAATATTTCTGGCCCTGACTGTATAATCATATAATGCATAATTGAAATCTTTAATTTTAATATCATAGATACATGAACAGTCATAGTGAGAATTTAATGTGATTAGTGGTGCTACATAGACTCTATTTATCTATATATGGAAAATTGGACTGATTGGTGGTAAATACATTGGGTCCTGGCAGAGAATGTTTGACTAAGTATGAAGAAACCATGCTGCATTGATAAAGGTATGAAGATGCTACTGTAGGGCAATAGACTTTGTGCAGGTGAAGTAAATGGCTATGCAAAAACAGGTTTGAAAGAAGTCAATTTTACTGTTTTATTGATCAACTGTATAAATAAATCATAAATAAATGAAAAAATGACACACACACAAAAGTTAGTACTCTCCTCACATTTTTGTAAATAATGTGTTTTCATGGGTTCATGGGACAACAATGAAGATATGAAACTTTGATACATTGTAAAATAGACAACATCCAGCTTGTACTACAGTGTAAATTTGGTGTGCCCTTTAAATAACTCAATGCAGAGCCATTAATGTCAAAACTGCTGGCAACAAAAGTAAATACAAAACTAAGTAAAAATGGCCAAATTGTGCATAAAGTGTCAATTTTTTGTGGCCACCACTATTTTCAAGCACTGCTTAACTCTCTGGGAATAGAGTTCACTGGAGCTTCACAGGAGCCACTGGAATCTTCTTTCAATCCTCAATGACGACATCACGGAGCTGGTGGATGTTGGAGAGCTTGTGCTCCATTTTCCATTTGAAGATACCTCACAGATGCTCAATAGGGTTTAGGTCTAGAGAAATGCTTGGCAAATGCAGCACCTTTACCCTCAGTTTGTTTAGCAATCCAATTATCGTCTTGTGTTTGTGGTTGTCATCATGTTAGAATACTGCACTGCAGCCCAATTTACGAAGGAAGGGATCAAGATCTGCTTCATTAGGTCACAGTACATGTTGGCATTGATGATTCTCTCCATGAACTATAGCTCCCCACAGCCAGCAGCACTTATGCAGCCCCAAACTATGACATTACCACCACCATGCTTTAGTGTAGGCACTTGTCTTTGTAAATGTCACCTGGTTGTTGCCACACACGTGTCACGGTCATCTCCCTGTTTTTGGAGACTAGTTGCAGCTTGAGGACTGGAGCCCCTTATCTCTATCTAGGACTCTGCATTTAAATGTTGTTTTATTTCCTTTGGTACTGAAGTAGTTAAATGTCAGTTTTTCTGTCACTAGCAGTTAACGTCAGCTGCACCTGCTTTGTAGACACATCCCCATAGGTTTAAATGGCTAGATCTCAAAGCAAGCTTTGCTGACTATACAAAGTCATTTGTATGAAAGCCGCCTTGGTGGAAGCAGCTGCAGTGGATTCTCCTGGAGTTATATCCTTTCCATTTTGGTTATTTATCCCATTTGTTTCTCCTACCCTCTTGTCTCTTTAGTACAGCAGTGGGTCTAGTGTACCTCACCCGCCTCTCACTAGTAAGGGCATCTAAAGGGTTTTCGCAGAGACCGAGGATGCTGCTCAGCGACAGATGCGTACACTGTATAGGGACTGGCTAGGAGAGTAGGGACGGCTACAGGTGAGGTGTACAGCAAAATGTTAGAAATGTTCTAACAGTCTGTAGTGGCAAGTGCCATCTTTTTTGCACTCATATGCTGGGGTAGTAGTGTGCGGGTCTCTAGTGCTGATAAGCTGAATAAGCTTATCAAGAAGGCAAGTTCTGCTGTTGGCTGCAATCTGGACTCTTTTGAGGAGGTAGTGGAGAGAAGAACTCTGAAAAAGTGTATGGCGATTATGAATAATAATGCACATCCATTATATGAGCTTTTCATGAGACAGAAGAGCACCTTCAGTAACCGGCTAATCCTTCTGAGGTGTAAGAAGTAGAGATGAGCGAACCGGTCCCGGTTCGGCTCGAGGCGGTTCGCCGAACGGGGGGTCTGGCTCGAGTTCGGCTCGTCGAACGTTCGACGAACCGAACTCGAGCCCATAGGAAACAATGGCAGGCAATCACAAACACAGTAAAACACCTAGAAAACACCCTCAAAGGTGTCCAAAAGGTGACAAACAACTCACAACACAACACAAACACATGGGAAAGTGACAAGGACATGTACTCATGCGAAAACAAAACAGCTGGACAAGGAAAAAGAGGAGGACACACAGATATAGGCATGGCACGCCCTTCTAAAGTCATGTAAAACACCGCAAGGTGACTCCAAGCGGAGTCTCCCTTTTTTCCAAAAATTGGGCCCCACACACCCACCCCTTCAGTGGCAGCAGTTGTGCCCCAGTTGTACACTTCACAGCTAGATTTGCATCAAGCACATTCAAAAATACGCCATTCTTATCCGTCCCCAGGATGACACCGGGGTAGGTAGCAAAGTCTTTCCTGATCCCAGCTCTGTTCATCTTGGCTTCTTTTAAAAACACAGCAAGCAAGGGTTACTCCAAGCGGAGTCTCCCTTTTTTCCAAAAATTGGGCCCCACACACACCCACCCCTTCAGTGGCAGCACTTGGGCCCCAGTTGTACACTTCACAGCTAGATTTGCATCAAGCACATTCAAAAATACGCTATTCTTAACCGTCCCCAGGATGACACCGGGGTAGGTAGCAAAGTCTTTCCTGATCCCAGCTCTGTTCATCTTGGCTTCTTTTAAAAACACAGCAAGCAAGGGTTACTCCAAGCGGAGTCTCCCTTTTTTCCAAAAATTGGGCCACACAGACACCCACCCCATCAGTGGCAGCACTTGGGCCCTAGTTGCAAACAGGATGTTTTGATTTGCATCAAGCACATTCAAAAATACGCTATTCTTAGCCGTCCACAGGATGACACCGGGGTAGGTAGCAAAGTCTTTCCTGATCCCAGCTCTGTTCATCTTGGCTTCTTTTAAAAACACAGCAAGCAAGGGTTACTCCAAGCGGAGTCTCCCTTTTTTCCAAAAATTGGGCCACACAGACACCCACCCCATCAGTGGCAGCACTTGGGCCCTAGTTGCAAACAGGATGTTTTGATTTGCATCAAGCACATTCAAAAATACGCTATTCTTAGCCGTCCCCAGGATGACACCGGGGTAGGTAGCAAAGTCTTTGCTGACCCATGACTTGTTCATCTTGGCTTCTTTTAAAAACAATGTAAGCAAGGGTTACTCCAAGCGGAGTCTCCCTTTTTTCCAAAAATTGGGCCACACAGACACCCACCCCATCAGTGGCAGCACTTGGGCCCTAGTTGCAAACAGGATGTTTTGATTTGCATCAAGCACATTCAAAAATACGCTATTCTTAGCCGTCCCCAGGATGACACCGGGGTAGGTAGCAAAGTCTTTGCTGACCCATGACTTGTTCATCTTGGCTTCTTTTAAAAACAATGTAAGCAAGGGTTACTCCAAGCGGAGTCTCCCTTTTTTCCAAAAATTGGGCCACACAGACACCCACCCCATCAGTGGCAGCACTTGGGCCCTAGTTGCAAACAGGATGTTTTGATTTGCATCAAGCACATTCAAAAATACGCTATTCTTAGCCGTCCACAGGATGACACCGGGGTAGGTAGCAAAGTCTTTCCTGATCCCAGCTCTGTTCATCTTGGCTTCTTTTAAAAACACAGCAAGCAAGGGTTACTCCAAGCGGAGTCTCCCTTTTTTCCAAAAATTGGGCCACACAGACACCCACCCCATCAGTGGCAGCACTTGGGCCCTAGTTGCAAACAGGATGTTTTGATTTGCATCAAGCACATTCAAAAATACGCTATTCTTAGCCGTCCCCAGGATGACACCGGGGTAGGTAGCAAAGTCTTTGCTGACCCATGACTTGTTCATCTTGGCTTCTTTTAAAAACAATGTAAGCAAGGGTTACTCCAAGCGGAGTCTCCCTTTTTTCCAAAAATTGGGCCACACAGACACCCACCCCATCAGTGGCAGCACTTGGGCCCTAGTTGCAAACAGGATGTTTTGATTTGCATCAAGCACATTCCAAATCCACAAGCATTTACTCTCCCCAGGATGACACAGGGGTAGTAAATTCCTTCTGGATCCATGACTTGTTCATTTTGATGAACGTCAGTCTGTCCACATTGTCACTGGACAGACGCGTGCGCTTATCTGTCAGCACACACCCAGCAGCACTGAATACACGTTCAGAGACAACGCTGGCAGCTGGACACGACAAAATCTCCAAGGCGTAAGTTGCGAGCTCTGGCCATTTTTGTAGGTTTGAAGCCCAAAAGGAGCAAGGCTCCAGTTGCACAGTCATGGCATCGATGTTCATTTGGAGATACTCCTGTATCATCCTCTCCAGCCGTTGACTATGTGTCAGACTTGTTGTCTCTGGTGGCCTTGCAAAAGAGGGTCTAAAAAAATTATGAAAAGATTCCATAAAATTGCTGTTACCGGCACCAGAAAAGGTCCTACTGGTACGGGTAGACTGTTGAAGATGACGAGACCGTCCCATGTTTGTCAAGTTACAACTGGGAGATTCACTCCCTGCACCTGCACGGTTGTTTGGTGGAAAAGCCGAGCTAAGATCTAGTAACAGCTTCTGCTGATACTCCTGCATACGTGCGTCCCTTTCTATGGCTGGAATTATGTCACAAAATTTGGACTTGTACCGGGGATCTAATAGTGTGGCAATCCAGTAGTCATCATCACTTCTAATTTTGACAATACGACTGTCATGTTGGAGGTAGTGCAACAAAAAGGCACTCATGTGTCTTGCGCAGCCATGCGGACCAAGTCCATGCTGTGTTTGTGGCATAGAGGTGCTACCCGTTCTTTCTTCCTCTGACATCTGACCCCAACCTCTTTCAACTGAAATTTGACCAAGGTCTCCCTCATCCGCTGAGTCTTCCATGTCCATGGACAGTTCGTCCTCCATTTCTTCATGTTCTCCTGCACCTTGCTCAACATTTCGCCTGCTACTATGCGCCCTTGTCGATCCCTGTCCCCCATGGTCCCATGCCTGCTGCGTTGGTGATGATGAACGTCTGGACCTTCGTGATGTTGTTGTCCCTTGCGCATATGAATCCTCCTGTAGTTCCTCCCCTTCATGTTGTCCCACCCCCTGACTCCGAATAGTGTTTAGCGTGTGCTCCAGCATGTAAATGACTGGAATCGTCATGCTGATAATGGCATTGTCAGCGCTAAACATATTCGTCGCCATGTCGAAACTGTGCAGAAGGGTGCATAGGTCCTTGATCTGAGACCACTCCATCAGGGTGATCTGCCCCACCTCTGCATCTCGTTGGCCCAGGCTATACGTCATGACGTATTGCACCAGGGCTCTGCGGTGCTGCCACAGTCGCTGTAACATGTGGAGAGTTGAATTCCAGCGTGTCGCCACATCGCATTTCAGGCGATGAACCGGCAGGCCGAAAGACTTCTGGAGCGATGCAAGTCGCTCTGCTGCGGCGCTTGAACGGCGGAAGTGAGCTGACAGTTTTCGTGCCCTGTTCAGAAGGCCATCTAGGCCGGGATAGTGTGTTAAAAATTGCTGCACGACAAGGTTCAACACGTGAGCCATACAAGGTACGTGTGTCACCTTGCCCAGGCGAAGTGCCGCACCCAGGTTTGCAGCATTGTCGCACACGGCCTTACCAGGCTGCAGTTTGAGTGGAGACAACCATTTATTAAACTCGGACCGCAAAGCTGACCACAACTCCTCAGCTGTGTGACTCTTATTACCAAGACATGTCAAGCTAAAGACCGCCTGATGCCGTTGCGCTCTGCTGCCAGCATAGTAATGAGGGGTGCGTGATTCCTTCTGCGCAGTGAGAACGCTGGTGGCCTGACCAGGCAGGCTTGGGGCGGAGGTGGAGGACCCAGATGAGGTGGAGGATGCAGAAGCAGTGGCGGAACTTGGACAGACAGAGGATTGACACACAAGTCGTGGGGACGGCAAGACTTGTGCAGCAGACCCTTCACCATCTATCACCATAGTTACCCAGTGCCCAGTCAGCGACATGTAACGTCCCTGTCCATGCTTACTGGTCCAAGTATCGGTGGTGAAATGCACCCGTTCACACACAGAGTTTCTCAAGGAAGCGGTGATGTTGTGTGCGACATGCTGGTGTAGCGCGGGCACACCTTTCTTAGAGAAGTAGTGGCGACTAGGCATCTGGTACTGGGGCACAGCGACAGACATAAGGTCTCTAAAATCCTGTGTGTCCACTAGGCGGAAAGGCAGCATTTCGGTAGCCAACAGCTTACAGAGGGATAGAGTCAACCTCTTAGCTTTGTCATGGGTCGGAGGAAGTGGCCTTTTATTTGACCACATCTGAGGGACAGAGATCTGGCTGCTGTGTGTAGACGGTGTTGAGTAGGGTGTCCCTGGAAAAATGCAGGTTTGTGAGGAAAGTGCAGGCGGAGACATGATGTTGCCTTCATCCAACGTTGGTGCTATCGATGTCTGAGAGAGCTGTACACACTCACTTGTTTCCCCTTCCAAACCAACTGACGACCTTACAAGCAAACTGCCTGTTGCGGTTACAGTGGTGGAAGTTTTGCGTGGAAAAACAGGTGTGGCAGCTGTCCCCACAGTCCTATAAGATGAAGAGCGCGCGGATGCAGTGGAAGGGGCGGGCGGTGGATGGTTCGCTCCGCTAGGCCGCATTGCAGCACGGTGAGCTTCCCACCGGGACTTATGATATTTATTCATGTGACGATTCATGGAAGAAGTTGTCAAACTGCTGAGCTTTTGACCTCTACTAAGAGAATCATGACAAATGTTACATATCACATGAGTTGGGCGATCTTTTTCGATGTGAAAAAAGGACCAGGCTAGGCAAGGCTTAGAGGCCATGCGACCTGTTGATCCACCCCGAATAATGCTCATAGGCAGAGTGGTGGCTGAGGATGCAGTTGTAGACGTGCTACCAGTGCTCCGACTCTGTCCAGGAAGGCGCAAGGTAACTTCGTCGTCGGTTGCATCCTCCTCCACCGCCTCTGTTGACCTCCTCGAGTGCCTGACTGGGGGTTGACAGTAGGTGGGATCTAGAACGTCATCATCAATTGTTGTGTTTGCACTCCCCTCCCCCTCAGACCGAGCCTCTTCTTGCCCTGACGGAATATTTAAGTTGTCATCCCAATCGGGTATCTGCGTCTCATCTTCATCAGTATGTTCCTCATTGTCTATAACCACAGGTGTTACAGTTTGTGACAAAGGGTCAACATTATGCTCAGAAACTTGGTCCTCACGGCCTGAATCTGAGTCACAAAGGTTCTGGGCATCACTGCAGACCATTTCCTGTTCTGTACTCACTGTAGCTTGGGAGCAGACCTCTGATTCCCAGGCTATAGTGTGACTGAACAGCTCTGCAGACTCAGCCATCTCAGTTCCACCATACTGTGCAGGGCTGATGGAGACTTCAGAGCTGGGAGAAATCAAGTGTGATTGGGATGACAACTCAGAGGACTGGTGTTTTTTGGATGCGGTACTTGAAGTGGCTGAGAGGGCACTTGTTGGACCACTTGAGATCCATTCAAGCATTTTCCTTTTTTGCCCATCATCTACCTTTCTTCCTGTTGTTCGTGTCCGTAAAAAAGGGAGCACATCGGATTGTCCACGGTAAGTAGTAGACATCTTACTTTTGCTGGTAGATGGTCTATCTTCAGCAGATGATAATGGAGCTTTGCCACCTTCCCCACGGACAAAACCTTTTTTGCCTTTTCCACCACGCCTCTTCCCCTTTCCACCAGCATCTGTCATTTTGCCACTCATGTTGATTGCGACAAGATTGTGGACTGAAAATGTGGTAGTAAAAATTGAGAGGTGGTGAAGATTGCAGTGGTGGTCTAGCTTTATTAACAGCAGAATAATAAAGAATAAATATCCCTGACAATGCAACTTAGTTATAATTAGTTGGAGTGTGCAACGCAGGCAGACGTGCTGCAAATGTCTTTGCACTAGTGGGACTATAGCAAAGTCCAATAGCCACGTATAGGATGCCACTAGGTACACTGAGTGTTTGCTAGTATAATGGCTTGGTTAGAATGAGTTGTAGTGTGCAACGCAGGCAGACGCGCTCTGCAAATGTCTTTGCACTAGTGGGACTATAGCAAAGTCCAATAGCCACGTATAGGATGCCACTAGGTACACTGAGTGTTTGCTAGTATAATGGCTTGGTTAGAATGAGTTGTAGTGTGCAACGCAGGCAGACGCGCTCTGCAAATGTCTTTGCACTAGTGGGACTATAGCAAAGTTCAATAGCCACGTATAGGATGCCACTAGGTACACTGAGTGTTTGCTAGTATAATGGCTTGGTTAGAATGAGTTGTAGTGTGCAACGCAGGCAGACGCGCTCTGCAAATGTCTTTGCACTAGTGGGACTATAGCAAAGTCCAATAGCCACGTATAGGATGCCACTAGGTACACTGAGTGTTTGCTAGTATAATGGCTTGGTTAGAATGAGTTGTAGTGTGCAACGCAGGCAGACGCGCTCTGCAAATGTCTTTGCACTAGTGGGACTATAGCAAAGTCCAATAGCCACGTATAGGATGCCACTAGGTACACTGAGTGTTTGCTAGTATAATGGCTTGGTTAGAATGAGTTGTAGTGTGCAACGCAGGCAGACGCGCTCTGCAAATGTCTTTGCACTAGTGGGACTATAGCAAAGTCCAATAGCCACGTATAGGATGCCACTAGGTACACTGAGTGTTTGCTAGTATAATGGCTTGGTTAGAATGAGTTGTAGTGTGCAACGCAGGCAGACGCGCTCTGCAAATGTCTTTGCACTAGTGGGACTATAGCAAAGTCCAATAGCCACGTATAGGATGCCACTAGGTACACTGAGTGTTTGCTAGTATAATGGCTTGGTTAGAATGAGTTGTAGTGTGCAACGCAGGCAGACGCGCTCTGCAAATGTCTTTGCACTAGTGGGACTATAGCAAAGTCCAATAGCCACGTATAGGATGCCACTAGGTACACTGAGTGTTTGCTAGTATAATGGCTTGGTTAGAATGAGTTGTAGTGTGCAACGCAGGCAGACGCGCTCTGCAAATGTCTTTGCACTGGTGGGACTATAGCAAAGTCCAATAGCCACGTATAGGATGCCACTAGGTACACTGAGTGTTTGCTAGTATAATGGCTTGGTTAGAATGAGTTGTAGTGTGCAACGCAGGCAGACGCGCTCTGCAAATGTCTTTGCACTAGTGGGACTATAGCAAAGTCCAATAGCCACGTATAGGATGCCACTAGGTACACTGAGTGTTTGCTAGTATAATGGCTTGGTTAGAATGAGTTGTAGTGTGCAACGCAGGCAGACGCGCTCTGCAAATGTCTTTGCACTAGTGGGACTATAGCAAAGTCCAATAGCCACGTATAGGATGCCACTAGGTACACTGAGTGTTTGCTAGTATAATGGCTTGGTTAGAATGAGTTGTAGTGTGCAACGCAGGCAGACGCGCTCTGCAAATGTCTTTGCACTAGTGGGACTATAGCAAAGTCCAATAGCCACGTATAGGATGCCACTAGGTACACTGAGTGTTTGCTAGTATAATGGCTTGGTTAGAATGAGTTGTAGTGTGCAACGCAGGCAGACGCGCTCTGCAAATGTCTTTGCACTAGTGGGACTATAGCAAAGTCCAATAGCCACGTATAGGATGCCACTAGGTACACTGAGTGTTTGCTAGTATAATGGCTTGGTTAGAATGAGTTGTAGTGTGCAACGCAGGCAGACGCGCTCTGCAAATGTCTTTGCACTAGTGGGACTATAGCAAAGTCCAATAGCCACGTATAGGATGCCACTAGGTACACTGAGTGTTTGCTAGTATAATGGCTTGGTTAGAATGAGTTGTAGTGTGCAACGCAGGCAGACGCGCTCTGCAAATGTCTTTGCACTAGTGGGACTATAGCAAAGTCCAATAGTCACGTATAGGATGCCACTAGGTACACTGAGTGTTTGCTAGTATAATGGCTTGGTTAGAATGAGTTGTAGTGTGCAACGCAGGCAGACGCGCTCTGCAAATGTCTTTGCACTAGTGGGACTATAGCAAAGTCCAATAGCCACGTATAGGATGCCACTAGGTACACTGAGTGTTTGCTAGTATAATGGCTTGGTTAGAATGAGTTGTAGTGTGCAACGCAGGCAGACGCGCTCTGCAAATGTCTTTGCACTAGTGGGACTATAGCAAAGTCCAATAGCCACGTATAGGATGCCACTAGGTACACTGAGTGTTTGCTAGTATAATGGCTTGGTTAGAATGAGTTGTAGTGTGCAACGCAGGCAGACGCGCTCTGCAAATGTCTTTGCACTAGTGGGACTATAGCAAAGTCCAATAGCCACGTATAGGATGCCACTAGGTACACTGAGTGTTTGCTAGTATAATGGCTTGGTTAGAATGAGTTGTAGTGTGCAACGCAGGCAGACGCGCTCTGCAAATGTCTTTGCACTAGTGGGACTATAGCAAAGTCCAATAGCCACGTATAGGATGCCACTAGGTACACTGAGTGTTTGCTAGTATAATGGCTTGGTTAGAATGAGTTGTAGTGTGCAATGCAGGCAGACGCGCTCTGCAAATGTCTTTGCACTAGTGGGACTATAGCAAAGTCCAATAGCCACGTATAGGATGCCACTAGGTACACTGAGTGTTTGCTAGTATAATGGCTTAGTTATCAGTTGGAGTGTGCAGAGGACAAGAGGGTACAGTGGCAGGATTGTGGTGCTCTGGGTAGAGGAATGGAAGACTGCCTTTCTATTCCCTCCTAATGGTGAAATGCAGGTAGGAAATCCCTGACCTGGGCTACACAGACGCTGTTGCTGTTTGCAGGACCTGTCACCTATGGCTCTCTGACCCTGCCGGTTGGAGCCCTTAAAAGGACTGCTATAAAGTGCTCTCCCTAAGCTGTCTAACGCTGTGTATGCAGCGCATACAGCTGTATCGGCTATAGGACTCAGGAAGACGGAGCTGCGACAGTGATGTCTGACACCAAAGACGCAGAAGGCAGATAATGGCGTCCGTGAAGAAAATGTCCAGTTTTATAATGCAGGGACATGTGACATGCAGATCCTATCACACATGCCGTTGCTTCTCTGGCTCAAAGTCCACTTAGCTGTGTGTGTGTCTGGGATTGGCTGACATGCTGGCCCGCCCCACAAGACGCGCGCGCTTAGGGAAGGAAGACAAGAAAAAAAAAAAAAAAAAATGGCGATCGCCATTATAGAAACAGCAGTGATCTGAAGGCGCTGTTCACGCACACTATACACTGAAATGTGATAATAGTTTGATTCACAGAGTGACTTACACTATTACAGCAGAAACCAAGCTATGATTTAGCTGTTTTTTGGCTGCTAGAACCGTTCTCGAACGTTTCTAGAACTACCGAGCTTTTGCAAAAAGCTCGAGTTCTAGTTCGATCTAGAACATGCCCCAAAATCACTCGAGCCGCGAACTGGAGAACCACGAACCACGAACCGCGCTCAACTCTAGTAAGAAGGAAAAATATAGGAAATCATTTGTGCCAACTGCTATGGGAATGTACAACAATAACATTAGTGTTAAATCATCAAGGTGAATGTCTACTTTATTTCTTCTACTTTTCAGTTTACCCACTGTGTATGTCTTAATCTAATGTATAATGTTCTTCTGTCAACTCTACTGTCTTGTCAATTAAGTAATTCATGCTATGATTTAAGTTGTGCTGCTGTGATACCATAATTTCCCATGGGATCAATAAAGTGTATTGTATCAAATCGTAAGGAGGTGCCCACCTACCATCTCACTAGTCCCAGGACCCACCATTGCTATTGCCCAATAATCCATGTTCTTAATCTGTTTGTCTTCGGCAAACTATTTATACCTGAGGCCATGTAAAACTAGGGTCACATTATACCAGGGAGGGAAAATGGCTAATTGAGCATTTAGGGGTGTGCTATGCTGTGTGTGTATTTTTATATATATATATATATATATATATATATAGATATATATATATATATATATATATAGATATATATATATATATATATATATATATATCTATATATATATATATATATATATATATATTTTTTTTTTTTCATATATATATATATATATATATATATATATATATATATATATTGGGGTTTTTTTTAAGCATAGTTAAACTCCTCGAGAAAACCAAGCAGTAGCACAGTTAGCTTTTGCTGCAGACTTTTACACATTTTTGGGACTTGTCATCAGCAGTAAATTCAGAACATTTCAACTACAATAGTAGATAGTACTTTTTGTGGCTCTTTAAAGTATACTTGCTCTATGGAGGTAAATGAGTCATGATTTAGGCTATAGCATTATTCCAAATCACTGGTCTCTTACTACAGTCATGGCTGAAAGTCTTAGAAACATATATAAAGCTCCGGCACTCCTTAGAAGAAAAAGCAAAAAAGTCTCGGGTGGTGCTGAATACGTTTTTTATTAAATCAAGAATGAAGTCTGTCCCATATAACGTTTCGGTCTACATCAGACCTTTATCAAGGGATCTATCAGACTAGAGTACTGTAGAAATGAATATGCACCAACGGATAATAAGCGTAATCATCAGTTGCGTCTGACAGTAGGATAGGATACTGTGATTGTGTAACCCAGGTTGTTTTATCACGTTAATTCATGAGCAATAGGAAGAGACTCGTGTCTTACACCTTGGGGGCAAGATACTGTTTGTACTCTGCGCATGTGCTGGCGGGCAAAGAAAGGAGGAGGGGGAAACCCAATTCTATATGTAGGGTATTAAGCCCAAAGAAGTAGCCTGAATAATCAGGGTTGAAGTCACAATCACAGTCGTTCTTGGTCAGGGGTAAATCCCATATGTTCCCAATCGAGCAATAAGGGATATTATATGGCAGTCATATCGAATGTATGAACTTATTATACTGTGGAAAGGCACAGTGGCAAGTCTTCAATAATATCAGATGAAGAATCATATGTTCTAGGTACTAGGCAACCGTGCCAGCTGCAGGCTTAAACAGGTTAAAAAACCGTGGAGATTCGTCCGGAGAGGGATAGTGGACATGTAGCCGGCATTGGACCGTGCCTGTGTCCTGGTGGATGTGGCTGAAAGTCTTGGCACCCTTGAAATTATTCCAAAAAATGATGTATTTCTCCCAGAAAATTACTGCAATTACACATTTTGTTGTATACATGATTTTGTTATTTGTGTGTATTGGAACAAAAATAATAATAATAATAATGATAATAATAAAAACATGGAAATTGGACATAATTTCACACAAAACCTCAAAAGTGAGTCAGACAAAATGTTTGGTTGACCACCTGTTGCAATAAATAACTTCAATCATTTCCTATAAATATCAACAAGCTTCTTACACCTCAAAATTTGAGTTTTTTACCACTCTTCTTTTACAAACTGCTCTAGGTCACTAATATTTAAAGGGTGCTTTCTCCCAACAGTAATTTTATGATCTCTCCACAGTTCTTCAATGGGATTTAGATCTCTTAGACTCATCGCTGCCATTTTTTTAACTCTCAAAAAAACACCATGAAATTAAATACCACAAACATTCAAAAAACAATTGGGTATTAATTTTTTGAAGGGTTATTTTTGGTTATATGAAATACCTAAACCCAGTAAATACAGTCAGTAATTATTTTATCCAGACAACTTATGATTTTTTTTAGCAAAGATGTGCACTGTGCACAAAAAATTACTGTGTTACCTCAATTGTTGTTCATTTTCTGGCAGTAATAGGATATTGCATTGTAATCAATTCATACTGCCAGACAGAAAAGGTGGATGTTACCTTAGAATTGTGGTATAGAATGTAAAAGATTTCTCACAAAACCCCTGGCAAGAATCCACATAGGTGCTCAGATGCTCTCCTTCCCTTCCCGACGCATTTCCTCAGAATTGATTCATCAGGGGAGATTATTGGGAGGCTTATGAGTAGAGATGAGCGAACCGGTCCCGGTTCGGCTCGAGGTCGGTTCGCCGAACGGAGGTCCCGTTTGAGTTCGGCTCGTCGAACGTTCGACAAATCGAACTCGAACTGCATAGGAAACAATGGCAGGCAATCACAAACACATAAAAACACCTAGAAAACACCCTCAAAGGTGTCCAAAAGGTGACAAACAACTCACAACACAACACAAACACATGGGAAAGTGACAAGGACTTATACTCATGCGAAAACAAAACAGCTGGACAAGGAAAAAGAGGAGGACACACAGATATATGAGTATATGCAAGGAAACATCGATTCCATTATTGTGCAACTTGAGCCCTGCTCATTTTAGGCTTCCAATCTGGATAAATTGCCTGAGCTCGCCACGTACGCCTTGGGGATCTTGTCGTGTCCTGCAGCCAGCGTTCTCTCGGAACCTGTCTTCAGTGCTGCTGGGGGTCTGCTGGCAGATAAGCACACGCGTCTGTCCACTGACAATGTGGACATGGCTCTCAGAGGACTTTTCTTCCCCTGGGTCAGCCAGGGGAGGCGAAAGGCACGCGTATTTTTGAGAGTGCTTCATGCAAAGCATCTTTTTCATCTTGAAAATGGGGGTCAACTGATGCCAGTCAAGTGGGGTGTGTGTGGCCCAATTAGTGGAAACGAGGGAGACTGTGGTTGGAGTCCCCTCGCTGTGTTTCTAAAAGAACCAAGATGAACAAGTCATGGCTCTCAGAGGACTTTTCTTTCCCTGGGTCAGCCAGGGGACGGGAAAGGCACGCGTATTTTTGAGAGTGCTTCATGCAAAGCATCTTTTTCATCTTGAAAATGGGGGTCAACTGATGCCAGTCAAGTGGGGTGTGTGTGGCCCAATTAGTGGAAACGAGGGAGACTGTGGTTGGAGTCCCCTCGCTGTGTTTCTAAAAGAACCAAGATGAACAAGTCATGGCTCTCAGAGGACTTTTCTTCCACTGGGTCAGCCAGGGGATGGGAAAGGCACGCGTATTTTTGAGAGTGCTTCATGCAAAGCATCTTTTTCATCTTGAAAATGGGGGTCAACTGACGCCAGTCAAGTGGGGTGTGTGTGGCCCAATTAGTGGAAACGAGGGAGACTGTGGTTGGAGTCCCCTCGCTGTGTTTCTAAAAGAACCAAGATGAACAAGTCATGGCTCTCAGAGGACTTTTCTTCCCCTGGGTCAGCCAGGGGACGGCAAAGGCACGCGTATTTTTGAGAGAGCTTCATGCAAAGCATCTTTTTCATCTTGAAAATGGGGGTCAACTGATGCCAGTCAAGTGGGGTGTGTGTGGCCCAATTAGTGGAAACGAGGGAGACTGTGGTTGGAGTCCCCTCGCTATGTTTTACATGATTTTCGAAGGGCATGACATGCCTAAGAGGTTGAGTTTCATCATCTGCAACTTGTTGGCAACAGAAAGGCTGCCTTTACACCCTTTTGAGACCGAGGATTTTCGAGACCTTATGCCCATTGCAGTGCCCCAAGAGCCGATGGCCAGTCGTCACTCCTTCTCCAAGAAAGGCGTGCCCGCGCTACCACAGTAGGTCCCACACAACCTCACCGATTCCTTGAGAAACTCTGTGTGTGACAGGGTGCATTTCAACACAGATACTTGGACCAGTAAGCATGGACAGGGGAGTTACATGTTGCTGACTGGGCACTGGGTAACTATGGTGAGAGATGGAGAAGGGTTTGCTGTACAAGTCTTGCCGTCCCCACGACTTGTGTGTCAATCCTTCCTCTGTATGTACAAGTTCCTCCACTGCTTCTGCCTCCTCAACCTCGTGTGGGTCCTCCACCTCGGCCCAAACCCTGTGTGGTCAGGCCACCCTTCCTTGTAACTGCGCCCAAGGAATCCCACACACCTCCTTACTATGCTGGCAGCAGAGCTCAAGGCCATCATGCGGTCAAATGTTTACTTTGAAATGTAGGGGAAATGTGAGACACCGCTGAGGAATTGTGGACGGTTAGCTCTGGAGAGTGAGACCAAGTTTCATCAATGGTTGTCTACAGTCAACCAGCAGTCAGGGAAGGTCGGGTGCGACAATGATGCAAACCAGTCTGCGACCCTTCTTCAGGGCAATGTGACACACGTGCCTTGTATGGCTCACGTGTTGAACCTGGTTGTCCAGCAATTTTTAAAACACTATCCCTGCCTACATGGCCTTCTGCAGAGGGCACGGTGTAATGCCTGCCTGGATCGACACACTCAGATGGGCTGTAAAGGATAGGCTAGAGGCAAGCCACTCACCAAGCTGGACACCCAGAACTCTGAAACCCTTTAACCCCTATACAGTGATTTGGAATTACACAGGGCCCACATTGATCAATACCTGTGGAAGGCTGCAGTTCCAGAGAATAGTAGTCATGCAGGTTCAAAAACATTAATTGAGGAAGAGGAACAGAATGGGATGGCCAGGACTTAATCAGAAAACAAGCAGAGGTGAAATGCGGATCGGCCAACGAGGTACATAAACAGCAAGCAGGAAACGTAGTCAGGTAACAAGCACACAAACTCATAAAACTGAACTGGGGGTAACAGTAACAAGAGGTTCATAGCTTTGTCTGGCAGTGGTCTGCAGACAGGAGGGGCCTAAAAAAGGGTGTGGTGTCTTCCCATTGGGACCAGAGTACAAATTGATTGAGTGGACTACGTTGGTGACTTAAAAGCCGTGTGCGGCAATGATGCAAACCTGTCTGCGGCCCTTCGTCAGGGCAATGTGACACACGGGCCTTGTATGGCTCACGTGTTGAATCTGATTCTCCAGCAATTTTTAAAATACCATCCCGGCCTACATGGCCTTGTGCAGCGGGCACGCTGCTATGTGGTCACTTTCATCCTTCGCACCCAGCAGCTCAACAACTTTCATCGCTCCGGAAGTCTTAGGGTCTGACAGTTAAACGCCGGAAATCCGATGTTCCGACACGCAGGAATTGGAATCTGCACATGTTGCAGCGTGTGTGGCAGCACCGCAGAGCCCTGCTGAAATACGGTATGACGTATACCCTGGGCTAACTTGATCCAGAGGTGGTGCAGATCACGCTGCTGGAGTGGTGTCAGATCAAGGACCTATGCACCCTTCTACACAGTTTCCAAATGTCGACGAAGATGTTTAGCACTGGCAGTGCCATTCTCAGCGTGACAATTCTGGTCACCTACGTGATGCAGCACACTGTAAGCATTATTCGGAGTCAGGTATTGGTCCAAGAGGAAGGTGAGGAAGTACAGGAGGAGTCATATGCAGAAGGGATAATAAGATCTACAAGGTCCATACGGTAAGCGGCACCTAGGCAGTAGTTATGGTGGGGGATAGGGATTAACAAGG
This sequence comes from Anomaloglossus baeobatrachus, assembly GCF_048569485.1. Lineage (NCBI taxonomy): Eukaryota > Metazoa > Chordata > Amphibia > Anura > Aromobatidae > Anomaloglossus > Anomaloglossus baeobatrachus. The sequence continues at coordinate 153,046,171 of NC_134354.1, read as the reverse complement.
GCGCATAGTATCAGCAAAAATTGTTGAGGAAGGTGCAGGAGCCATGAAGAAATGGAGGACGAACTTGCGATGGGCATGGAAGACTCAGCAGATGAGTGAGAGCTTGCTCACATTTCGGTTGTGCGAGGTTGGGGGGAGAGGGCAGAGGAAGGAGGCACGATTCTCACCTCTCTGCCACCAACACACCAAGGACTTGGTCCTCCTGGATGCACAAGACACATGAGCGTCTTCTTGCTGCACTACCTACAACATGACCCTCGGATTGTACGAATTCGAAGTAATGCTAACTACTGGGTTGCCACACTGTTAGATCCCCGGTACAAGACAAAATTTGGCGAAATAATTCCTGCCATATAAAGGGACGCACGTGTACAGGAGTATCTTCAGAAGGTGTTACGCAATCTTCGATCTGCTTTTCCACTAAACACCAGTGCTGCACAGAGTGAATCTCAATGCTTTGTCATGGATAGGAGGAAATGGTCTTTTACTTGTCCAAATCTGAGGGACCGAGGGGTGGCTGTTGTGCTGAGATGCCATTGAGTACGGTGTCCCTGCAGAGTTGCACTTTTGGTCATATACAAAATGAGTTGAAAAAGGACAGATGCGGGTGAAAAGGGGAACAGGTGTGTTGGAAAGGGGAAAAAAGTTTTGGTCCGAGGGTTTGGTGGTTAAGCAAAAGTAACATTTGATGAAGAAACACCATCTGTTACGGTGGGACTGGCAGATTTGGATAAGGTGGTATATACTATGTTACAGCTATATAACGAAAATTAATAAGAAAAGAAAGAGAAAGGTATATATCCCCATCAGCAGTCAGTGTCCACCGTGCTCCCAGATGGAAAAGGAGAGGTTGGCAACTGGAAGGTTCGGTGGAGGATACAGAGCTGTGTGGCTATGAAACTAATAGTAGCCTGAACCAAGTTAGACGCCACTCGGATCTTGAGACTGGGAGCCCTGTTAGCGTCACAGGGTCCACACGCCCACCCAGGCCAGGAACTCCCTGTTAACATCACAGGGGCCATTCAGTACGCTGACCGTGTGCATTGGGGCCACACCTGTGAACAGCAGGCGCATCAGCAGCAGCAGGCCTGTTAATGCCACTGGGCTGCACAAGCAGGACTTGTAGGACAGGAGCTGGTCTTAACCGTTCTGCGTTACCAACTGTGGTGGCGGCCTGCATCAACGCCCTATCCCTGCCTACCTCTGGCCTAAAGCCACAATGGGTTCAACACATGGAGGTGTGCTCTTTCGGAGCATAATAGAAGACTGCGCACCTCCTTGTTGTCTCCAGCACCTTCTATAACCTGGGTCCGCCCCAAACCAGGGTGGACCACAATGCACCTCCTGGAGACAAAAGCAGAGTGACACGTCATGAGTGGCATAACTAGCGTCCTATTTGGAACCGCAACTTCAATGATGACCTCATGGCTGTCATGACCCAAACACCTCACCAGTCATCGTCTGACCATCAATAATGAGGTGACAAGTCATAGGGGCGGGCCTCTGCAAGCCATTTGGGAGTGGCCTGGCCACATCGTCAGGACACCTGATGCCCTGTGGTCTAAATGGGCCCCCCACATCACGGGCAGGGCCAAAGAGTTCATTACCGGACCTAGTTTCTGATGCAGTAAGTGCCTGACCATAGTCAGTTGCATGAAATACAGTCTCTGAAAAAAGACTATCAGCTTTAGCATGGTGTCTATGCACAACACAGGACTTAGACCCGTCACGGAGTGCAAGTACCTGTGCAAAGAGGCTTTTCGCACTAAGTGTGGGAGCATGCGCTGTAGCCCGAAATGAAGACTTAGCCTCAGGAATGGCACAGTCAGGCTGAGCATACTCACTAGGCGAAACACTGGAGTTAGGCTGCGGCTGGGGTAATTCGTCACACGCATGCGCACTAGCTGCCTCTCCACACTTACACGTGGAGGAGAAAGCAGCCAGCTGGACAACCCGAGGCACAGGCCTAAATGGCAGCTGATGCCTGGGCGCAACTGAAACCGCAGCAGGCTGCTTGCGTTTAAGGCGTCACCGTTTTGTAACAACAAATAACATCCAAAAGAACAGGTGTACTTCTTCCCATGGATAATCTGATATGATCCCTTTTTTCATGGACACGACCATCGCTAACAAATGTAGATGAGGCCAAATCAGCAGCTGCTTCAATGGATCTGAATTGCTCCATAAAGTGGCCTCTCCTCCACCCCAATTTCAAGATCCCAAATACTCCATTCCTCTGTGATGTCAATCCAATCGCACTTGCTTCCTAACAGCTCTCAAGTTTCCACCAGCCCTGCTGAGTATGGGGTGACAGAGATGGTTGAGTTTGCATAGCTGTTCAGTCGCACTATAGCCTGGAAATCAGAGGTCTGCTCCAAAGCTGCAATGAGTACAGACAAGGAAGTTATTATTATTTTTATCATTATTGATTTATAGAGCACCATTGATTCCATGGTGCTGTACATGAGAAGGGGGTTACATACAGAATACATATACAAGTAACTATAGACAGACTGGTACAGAGGGAAGAGGGCCCTGCCCTTGCGGGATTACATTCTAAAGGATTTTTGGGAGGAGACAGTAGGAGTTGTTTAGGTTGAGCGTCAAGTACGTATGGTGGTGGTGTCATTGAAGGTTATAGTCATTTCTGAACAGATGAGTTTTCAGATTCAGTTTGAAGCTTGCGTGTGTAGCAGATAATCTAATGTGTTGAGGTAGCGAGTTCCATGAGACAGGGGAAATGATCTGCGCAGATAGCCTGAAGCTTTGTGACTGGGATACAGGCCCCGATGAAGAAGATGCTGAGCCTAATCTACACCCTCATTTCCAAATAGTAAATCCTCCTGGTGGAGACAATGGGGAACATGATGAGGAGCACAGATACCTGATTGGAAGGACAACTTTACTATTCGGTCAGGACAGGAAGAGGTTGTCTCGGAGGACTCAGGACGAGGGGAATGAAAACACACAGGGTTATTGATGAGGTTGGAGACAACACTTACTGTCAAACCAAAGTCAGCCAGTCGATGAGGTCAGCAGAGGAGGTGGAGGAGGATGCTACTGACGACGAGGTTACGTTGCGTCTTCCTGGCCAGAGACAAAGTACTGGAAGCACGTCAACAACTGAATCCTGGACCACAACTTTGACTCTGAGCAGATGTCGTGTTGGCTATGCAGGTCGCATGGGCTGTAAGCCTTTCCTAGCCTGTGAATTTTTGGACATCGCAAAGGATCACCCAAGTCATGGAATCTGTAAGATTTGTCAACAATCTGTAAGTAGAAGGCAAAAACTCACACTTTTGAGTACTTCCTCCATGAAGTATCACATGGATATGAATTGACAGTGTGAAGGTGTATTGCTCAGCTTTAGCAACTGTCAACGCAATATGCTTATTTGCCGTTCATTGCATGCATTGTTGCAGACTACACACAAGGGGCTGCTGTTTTTTTGGATCTGCCTTTGGTCACTATAGCAATAGAAAATTGCTCTTCGGGGGTGGACTTGGAGATGCTGTCTATGAACAGAATGAAAAGCTAAAGGTGTGTGTTACAGGAAGGAGCCACCGTGGAAACACTTTGTTCAATTGTGAGGGGAGTTGTGTTGTACTTTGATGATGAGCACTGTAACGTCAGTGAGCAGCATCCTGTGCCACAGACCAACATTCTTACAGTGCTGTCTATACTGTTTACTGTGAGAGGAGCGTAAAGTCTGTACTTCTGGCAACTGGACATCACAGTACCCGGGTACGGTAGGCTGTGCCAAGAAAATAATGCGGGCACAAAACACTTTGTTTTATTATCAAAACACATAACTGTTTTGGGTAGGCCGACTATATAGACAATAAGACTTGCTGCCTCTGCACTGTCAAATTGTCTCGTACAGTTTAAATCATAGAGGGACAGCAACACATGTTTGCATTGACTGTTGCTTTTCAAGATTTCCATGACTGTGTTGCAGAGCTGTGTGGTTTGCATTCACACTGTTATCATCTGCAATATCTGTGAGGCTTCAGCTAACAAGGGTATTCAGGGGGGGTCATGTGTTTTGTCTATGTTTAGGTAGATAACTTGGAAGCTCTTGTGATGCGCCACTGGTAAGTCGTGTTCGCACACACACACGCACAAACACACAATTCCTGCTACACAGAGGGATTAGCAGGTAGTAGACAACAGAATAGATTGTTCAATTATTTTAATTGTATGCTTGGTTCTTATTGTTTGTTTTGGTAAAGTTAAACAATCATTTATCAACCCAACTGACTAGAGTCCTTTTCCTTTTGCCTGGTTTTGCTGCATACTGGGGAGCCCACCCTGTACACGACTTAAAATGAAGCATAAGTCACAATGTGAATTTCACTGTGCTACAATGCGGACTAGCGTGCCTGTGCAACCACCGCCTGCCCCATCAAGTGCATCTGCGTGCTCTTCATCCTCTGTGACTGTGGGGACAGCAGTCACACATGGTGTTTCACACTGAACTTCCACTCCTTAACCCGCAACAGGGAGTGTGATTGGCAGGTCATCACTTGTTTTGGAAGTGGAAACAGAAGGTATTGTTGAGCTGTCAGACATTGAGAGAACCATCATTGGATGCAGGCTACATTATATCCACGCCTGCACCTTCGTCACAGATTGCCTGGACTACCTGCAGTTAATAATTGCATTCTAGAAATGGAAAGGAGTGTAGAATGCACATGTGTTGTACCTTGCTTGGCAGCAAAGGAACACTAACTTAGTATTCCAGACAATTTTAGGAAGGCAGAAAAAGAGTCAGCTCTTTGTGCAAATTAAATAGCGTGGCAAAAGTGGACAGATGGGTACAGTGGCCGTGTTCTGTGGGTACCAGGACAGTAAAAGAAGCTTCACTTTCTATCCCTCGTAATGATCAAATGCAGCAAGGAATTCCCTGAGTTTGCTATAAAATTAGCATAGCAAAATGGGCATGAGTGTAGAATGCAGAGGTGCTTGAGATTGCTTGGCACCAGTGGCACAATAAAGGAGTCCTACAGGCATTTTTTGTATACCACTAAGTGGCAGTATTTCTTGCTATAATTATAGCTTATTAAAAACAGAGCAGGAGGGTGTCATGCAGAGGTGCTAGAAATAGCTTGGCACCAGTGGGGCACTAATGGAATACAACAGTCAGTTCTATGATGCCACTAAATGGCAGTATTTTGTGCTATAATTATAGCTTATTAAAAACAGAGCAGGAGGGTGTCATGCAGAGGTGCTAGAAATAGCTTGGCACCAGTGGGGCACTAATGGAATACAACAGCCAGTTCTATGATGCCACTAAATGGCAGTATTTTTTGCTATCATTATAGCTTATTAAAAACAGAGCAGGAGGGTGTCATGCAGAGGTGCTGCACATAGATTTGCACAAGTGGGGCATTAATGGAGTATAACAGCCACTTCTTGTATGCCACTAAGTTTACTCAATTTTTGGTATTATAATGTATTAGTAACAATGAGTTTGAGTGTGCAATGCAGGCAGACGTGCTGCAAATATCTTTGCACTAGTGTGACTAGAGAAAAGTCCAATAGCCACGTTTAGGATGCCACTAGGTACACTGACTGTTTGCTAGTATAATGGCTTAGTTAAAAAGAGTTTGAGTGTGCAATGCAGGCAGACGTGCTGCAAATATCTTTGCACTAGTGTGACTAGACAAAAGTCCAATAGCCACGTTTAGGATGCCACTAGGTACACTGACTGTTTGCTAGTATAATGGCTTAGTTAAAAAGAGTTTGAGTGTGCAATGCAGGCAGACGTGCTGCAAATATCTTTCCACTAGTGTGACTACACAAAAGTCCAATAGCCACGTTTAGAATGCCACTAGGTACACTGACTGTTTGCTAGTATAATGGCTTAGTTAAAAAGAGTTTGAGTGTGCAATGCAGGCAGACATGCTGCAAATATTTTTGCACTAGTGTGACTAGACAAAAGTCCAATAGCCACGTTTAGGATGCCACTAGGCACACTGACTGTTTGCTAGTATAATGGCTTAGTTAAAAAGAGATTGTGTGTGCAATGCAGGCAGACGTGCTGCAAATATCTTTGCACTAGTGTGACTAGACAAAAGTACAATAGCCACGTTTAGGATGCCACTAGGTACACTGACTGTTTGCTAGTATAATGGCTTAGTTAAAAAGAGTTTGAGTGTGCAATGCAGGCAGACGTGCTGCAAATATCTTTGCACTAGTGTGACTAGACAAAAGTACAATAGCCACGTTTAGGATGCCACTAGGTACACTGACTGTTTGCTAGTATAATGGCTTAGTTAAAAAGAGTTTGAGTGTGCAATGCAGGCAGACGTGCTGCAAATATCTTTGCACTAGTGTGACTAGACAAAAGTACAATAGCCACATTTAGGATGCCACTAGGTACACTGACTGTTTGCTAGTATAATGGCTTAGTTAAAAAGAGTTTGAGTGTGCAATGCAGGCAGATGTGCTGCAAATATCTTTGCACTAGTGTGACTAGACAAAAGTCCAATAGCCACGTTTAGGATGCCACTAGGTACACTGACTGTTTGCTAGAATAATGGCTTAGTTAAAAAGAGTTTGTGTGTGCAATGCTAGCAGACGTGCTGCAAATATCTTTGCACTAGTGTGACTAGACAAAAGTACAATAGCCATGTTTAGGATGCCACTAGGTACACTGACTGTTTGCTAGTATAATGGCTTAGTTAAAAAGAGTTTGAGTGTGCAATGCAGGCAGACGTGCTGCAAATATCTTTGCACTAGTGTGACTAGACAAAAGTCCAATAGCCACGTTTAGGATGCCACTAGGTACACTGACTGTTTGCTAGTATAATGGCTTAGTTAAAAAGAGTTTGAGTGTGCAATGCAGGCAGACGTGCTGCAAATATCTTTGCACTGATGTGACTAGACAAAAGTACAATAGCCACGTTTAGGATGCCACTAGGTACACTGACTGTTTGCTAGTATAATGGCTTAGTTAAAAAGAGTTTGAGTGTGCAATGCAGGCAGACGTGCTGCAAATATCTTTCCACTAGTGTGACTACACAAAAGTCCAATAGCCACGTTTAGGATGCCACTAGGTACACTGACTGTTTGCTAGTACAATGGCTTAGTTAAAAAGAGTTTGAGTGTGCAATGCAGGCAGACGTGCTGCAAATATCTTTGCACCAGTGTGACTAGACAAAAGTCCAATAGCCACGTTTAGGATGCCACTAGGTACACTGACTGTTTGCTAGTATAATGGCTTAGTTAAAAAGAGTTTGAGTGTGCAATGCAGGCAGACGTGCTGCAAATATCTTTGCACTAGTGTGACTAGACAAAAGTCCAATAGCCACGTTTAGGATGCCACTAGGTACACTGACTGTTTGCTAGTATAATGGCTTAGTTAAAAAGAGTTTGCGTGTGCAATGCAGGCAGACGTGCTGCAAATATCTTTGCACTAGTGTGACTAGACAAAAGTACAATAGCCACGTTTAGGATGACACTAGGTACACTGACTGTTTGCTAGTATAATGGCTTAGTTAAAAAGAGTTTGAGTGTGCAATGCAGGCAGACGTGCTGCAAATATCTTTGCACTAGTGTGACTAGACAAAAGTCCAATAGCCACGTTTAGCATGCCACTAGGTACACTGACTGTTTGCTAGTATAATGCCTTAGTTATAAAGAGTTTGAGTGTGTAATGCAGGCAGACGTGCTGCAAATATTTTTGCACTAGTGTGACTAGACAAAAGTCCAATAGCCACGTTTAGGATGCCACTAGGTACACTGACTGTTTGCTAGTATAATGGCTTAGTTAAAAAGAGTTTGAGTGTGCAATGCAGGCAGACGTGCTGCAAATATCTTTCCACTAGTGTGACTACACAAAAGTCCAATAGCCACGTTAAGGATGCCACTAGGTACACTGACTGTTTGCTAGTATAATGGCTTAGTTAAAAAGAGTTTGAGTGTGCAATGCAGGCAGACTTGCTGCAAATATCTTTCCACTAGTGTGACTACACAAAAGTCCAATAGCCACGTTTAGGATGCCACTAGGTACACTGACTGTTTGCTAGTATAATGGCTTAGTTAAAAAGAGTTTGAGTGTGCAATGCAGGCAGACGTGCTGCAAATATCTTTGCACTAGTGTGACTAGACAAAAGTACAATAGCCACGTTTAGGATGCCACTAGGTACACTGACTGTTTGCTAGTATAATGGCTTAGTTAAAAAGAGTTTGAGTGTGCAATGCAGGCAGACGTGCTGCAAATATCTTTGCACTAGTGTGACTAGACAAAAGTCCAATAGCCACGTTTAGCATGCCACTAGGTTTACTGACTGTTTGCTAGTATAATGGCTTAGTTAAAAAGAGTTTGCGTGTGCAATGCAGGCAGACGTGCTGCAAATATCTTTGCACTAGTGTGACTAGACAAAAGTCCAATAGCCACGTTTAGGATGCCACTAGGTACACTGACTGTTTGCTAGTATAATGGCTTAGTTAAAAAGAGTTTGAGTGTGCAATGCAGGCAGACGTGCTGCAAATATCTTTCCACTCGTGTGACTACACAAAAGTCCAATAGCCACGTTTATGATGCCACTAGGTACACTGACTGTTTGCTAGTATAATGGCTTAGTTAAAAAGAGTTTTTGAGTGTTCAATGCAGGCAGACTTGCTGCAAATATCTTTCCACTAGTGTGACTACACAAAAGTCCAATAGCCACGTTTAGGATGCCACTAGGTACACTGACTGTTTGCTAGTATATTGGCTTAGTTAAAAAGAGTTTGAGTGTGCAATGCAGGCAGACGTGCAGCAAATATCTTTGCACTAGTGTGACTAGACAAAAGTACAATAGCCACGTTTAGGATGCCACTAGGTACACTGACTGTTTGCTAGTATAATGGCTTAGTTAAAAAGAGTTTGAGTGTGCAATGCAGGCAGACGTGCTGCAAATAACTTTCCACTAGTGTGACTAGACAAAAGTCCAATAGCCACGTTTAGGATGCCACTAGGTACACTGACTGTTTGCTAGTATAATGGCTTAGTTAAAAAGAGTTTGAGTGTGCAATGCAGGCAGACGTGCTGCAAATATCTTTGCACTAGTGTGACTAGACAAAAGTCCAATAGCCACGTTTAGGATGCCACTAGGTACACTGACTGTTTGCTAGTATAATGGCTTAGTTATAATGAGGCTTATCAATCCCTGTGCGTGAACCATCGCACTGTATCAGGGGCCATGCTTCCTATGGCGCCATAAGCCAGTATAGATTGATTACAATACAATATCCTATCCCTGCCAGAAAATGAACAACAATTGAGGTAACACAGTCATTTTTTGTGCACAGTATGACATCTTTGCTAAAAAAATCATAAGTTGCCTGGACAGAAAAATTACTGACTGTATTTACTGGGTTTAGGTATTTTATATCACCAAAAATAACCCTTCAAAAAATTAATACGAAATGGTTTTTAAATATTTGTGGTATTTGATTTCATGGTGTTTTTTGGACATTTTTGTCTTTTTAATATATTAATTAAAAGTTCTTATTTAATTACCAACTGCTGATACACACCCAATTCTTAGTAATACCTACTCTTTCATTTTTAAACTCTCCAGTGCTTTGCTCCATCCATTTCTGGAGCTTCTTGACGTATGTTTGGGGTCACTGTCCTGCTGGAAGACTCATGACCTAGGATGCAAACTCAGCTTTTTGACAGTGGGCACTACATTGCAGATTTCATGATACCTTGCATACAGTCAAGGCAATCAATGCCAGAGGCAGCAAAACAATCCCAAAACATCTTTGAACTGTAGGTAATGTGATCCTTTCTTTGTAGGCTTCATTCTATTTTCAGTAAACAGTAGAATGATGTGCTTTACTATAAATCTCTATTTTGGTCTCAGCTGTCAACAAGACACTTTCCCAGGAGGATTTTGTCTTACTCCCATGCATTTCGGCAAACTGCAGTCTAGCTTTTTTATATGTCTGTGCCAGCAGCAGGGTCCTTCTGAGTCTCCTCCATAGCATGTCATTCAAATGCCAACAGATAGCTTGAATTTCTTCAGATCTTGATTGGGGCTGGATTTACCCTATCCGTATTTATCTTGTGTTGCAATCTTTCTTCAGTTTTTCTCTGCCGTCCACGTCCAGGGAGAATAGCTACAGTGTCATAGGTATAAACAACACATATTTCAAAATTAGAGCCATAAAAGTAGGCATCAGATCAGCCCAGGTGAGGCGGAAATGGTGCCAGCACCACTCATAGTCATAAATAATAAACAGGAGAATAGGAGTAAATGTGCAAAAAATACAATCTTTATTAGGATATACACAACAGGAAAAGATAAAATAAGGTAAACTACCATATCAAAAAGGGACAAAAAATATAATAGTCCAGGTATAGTGAAGTACGGACAGCCCAGATATTAAACTAAAAGTGGAATACTGGGATTATCAAAATGGTGACTGTCAGACTACGGGTTAAATCACACAGGACAATTGTAAACAGTAAAGGTATTACTGATGAGGACTGGGGTAGGGTAACTGATACATCAAGTCATCATGGTCTTTCCGACCTAAGGTAAGGAGAAGCCGTGGTGGCGATGGTTGCTGCAATAACAAGAGTGAATTCAAGTGAACAAAACATGTGTCGATATCATGTTACACACAGCCAGCATATAAAAACATGATAGGATATCGCTATCTTACCTAAGGTGCAAGTGCTTTTGGTTTAATATTGTACTATCGAACTATTGTATTTTTTGTCCCATTTTGATATGGTAGTTTACCCTTATTTTATCTTTTCCTGTTGTGTATGTCCTAATAAAGATTGTAATTTTTGCACATTTACTCCTATTCTCCTGTTTATTATTAGTGTCATAGGTATGTTGCACACCCGGAACAAAGGAACATTAAGATCTTTGCAGATAGACTTATAAATTTGAAATTCTTCATATATTTTTAACAATTTCGCTTCTCAAATACTCAGACAGTTATGTTCTCCTCCTGTTCTTCATGCTAAGTGTGACAAACATAAACACACAATGCAAAGATTGAGTCAACCTCTTCCTTTTTATCTGGTTTCAGATGGGATTTTCATATTGCCCATACCTGTTACTTGTCACAGGTGAGTTTGAAAAAGCAACACATACTTGAAACAAAGTTACTTACCCACAATTTTAGAAAGATGCCAACAATTTTGTCTGGCCCATTTATAGGGTTATGTGTGTAATTATGTCCACTTTACCTTTTTTTCTCAGCTTTTTAGGAAGCAATTTACTGCTTTATTTGTTTGACTAATTTATTTATGAACTAAAAGGATCTATGTAATCTTGTACATCTGTTTACAACTATTGCTTCTGCACATATATTGATATGAAAGTTAACCCTTCTATTTCTGGGTACATTTGGAGGCTATGTACTGCTCTATTTATTTGACTAATTTATTTATGAACTATAAGGGGATCTGTGCATTATTTAACATATGTTTACAACTGCTGCTTTTGCACATACAGTATATTGATATGCAAATTAACCCTTTTATTCCTGGGTACATTTGCAATCATGCAGCTATTTCTTTGTCATCTGTAATTGTTCCAGCTATTATTTTCATTTTTGACCTGGTAGTTGAGGAAACGACAATTATCATATTTCACATCTTTGAACCTTCTTGTCCCTCTGTCATCAATCCTATGTGCGGTCTCTCTGCTTGTTTTTATCTTTTCATTTATTTTTTTTTATTTTATTACTTACCTGTGTTTTGTAGTGACAAAAATAAAGTTATATTATTTTTTTTTTTCTGTGTGCATCCTGTGTTAACTTTTCACCTTTTCTCATTCTTGCCATTATTCTTCTTGGCAAAGTACCTTGTTTAGCACCCTTATAAAACATCTAACTTTTCATTACATTACATACTAGCTGTAGTACCCGGGCGTTGCCCTGGATAGTAACTGTCTGTCTGTCTCTCTCCCAGTCTCTGTCTGTATGTCGCTGTCTGTCTGTCTCTTTCCTTGTCTGTCTGTGTCTATGTCTCTGTCTGACTATTTCTATCTCTGTCTGTATTTGTATCAGTCAATTTGTCTCCATCTCTGTGTCTGTCTGTCTCTATCTCTGTGTCTGTCTCTGTGTGTGTGTCTGTCTCTTTCCCCGTCTGTCTCTTTTCTTTGTCTTGGTCTGTCTCTTTCCAGGTCTGTCTCTTTCCAGGTCTGTCTCTTTCCAGGTCTCTCTTTCCCCGTCTGTCTCTTTCCTCATCTGTCTCTTTCCCCATCTTTCTCTTTCCCCATCTGTCTCTTTCCCCGTCTGTCTCTTTCCCCGTCTGTCTCTTTGCCCGTCTGTCTCTTTGCCCGTCTGTCTCTTTGCCCGTCTGTCTCTTTCCCGGGCTGTCTCTTTCCCGGGCTGTGTCTTTGCCCATCTGTCTCTTTGCCCATCTGTCTCTTTGCCCATCTGTCTCTTTCCAGGGCTGTCTCTTTCCAGGGCTGTCTCTTTGCCTGTCTGTCTCTTTGCCTATCTGTCTTTTTGCCCGTCTGTCTCTTTCTAGGGCTGTCACTTTGACCATCTGTCTTTCCCCGTCTGTCTCTTTCCCTGTCTGTCTCTTTCCCCGTCTGTCTCTTTCTCCCGTCTGTCTCTTTGCCCGTTCGTCTCTTTGCCCGTCCGTCTCTTTCCAGGGCTGTCTCTTTCCCCCTCTGTCTCTTTCCCCGTCTGTCTCTTTCCCCGTATGTCTCTTTCCCCGTATGTCTCTTTCCCCGTATGTCTCTTTCCCTGTCTGTCTCTTTCCCTGTCTGTCTCTTTGCCCGTCTGTCTCTTTCCAGAGCTGTCTCTTTCCAGGGCTGTCTCTTTGCCCATCTGTCTCTTTCCAGGTCTGTCTCTTTGTCCGTCTGTCTCTTTGCCCGTCTGTCTCTTTGCCCGTCTGTCTCCTTGCCAGGCTGTCTCTTTGCCCTGCTGTCTCTTTCCAGGGCTGGCTGTCTGTCTCTTTACCCATTTGTCTCAGTCTGTGTATCTGTCTGTCTTTTTCTGTCTCTCTATCCATCTCTCCACCGACATCATATAACCTCATGCATAAGCTTCAACTAACAGTTTATTTTGTTCCTATAGCAACCACTGGCAGTTGCTATTAATAGCCTATAGCTCCCACCTCCATTTAGTTTAATGGCGGCAGGATTTTAGAGACTAACTGTAAAGTACGGGGTTAAATTTTTTGGTCAAAACATAGTCTACGACGTTCCCGGGGTCATATGGGGCGTATGTGCAAAATTTCGTGATTGTAAATGCTACGGTGTGGATTCCTTTAGCGGACATACACACATATACATACATACATACACTTGAGCTTTATATAATAGATTTAGTTGGCTGTGCCCGCATTTTGTTCAATCATTCTCAGTTTTTTTCTGTTGCTACAATACACACAAAGGAAATAAATGCGTGCAGCAAAATGTGTGTAATTACAATAATTTTCGGAGAGAAATACTTCATTTTATGGAACAATTGCAAGGGCTCTAAGGGCGGCTTTGCACGTTGCGACATCGCACGTGCGATGTCGATGGGGTCAAATCGAAAGTGACGCACATCCGGCGTCGCAGTCGATATCGCAACGTGTAAAACCTTTTTGATACGATGAACGAGCGCAAAAGCGTCGTTATCGTATCATCGCTGCAGCCTCCGACATTTCCATAATGCCGGTGCAGCGACAGGTGCGATGTTGTTCCTCGCTCCTGCGGCAGCACACATCGCTGTGTGTGAAGCCGCAGGAGCGAGGAACTTCACCTTACCTGCCGCCGGCTGCAATGAGAAGGACGGAGGTGGGCGGGATGTTTACATCCTGCTCATCTCCGCCCCTCCACTTCAATTGGCCGCCTGCCGTGTGACGTCGCTATGACGCCGCACGACCCGCCCCCTTAAGAAGGAGGCGGGTCGCCGGCCAGAGGGACGTCGCACGGCAGGTATGTGCGTGTGAAACTGCCTTAGCAATAATAATCGCTACGGCAGCTTTCACTAGATAATGCACGTGCGACGGGGGCGGGACTATCGCTGCAGCATCGGTTACCGATGTCGCAGCGTGCAAAGCCCGCCTAACACTTTTGGCCATGACTGTATATTTTCAGTATTGTAGAACTTTTCAATGGTTTGGGCAGGTTGTATGGATGGTAAAAGATAGACATGTGGTTGCTAACTTGAACAGTCAGGGATATTCATTTTGTGTAGTCAGTAACATTCATATAGTTTCTTAGGATCAGGCACTACATCACCAATTCTAAAGAGACTGTCTGGGACAGGCGAACTCTTGTAACAAAAACACACAATGCAACACATGCCGTAGTACTGTGCAAACATTTTAGGCAGGTCTGGGAAAAAGTAAGGTCTGTTACAAAGTAACAGTGATTTAAAGCGTAGAAGTGTTAATAAGTTGTTATTATTATCAAGTAACAATATGCAATATGAACGAACAATAGAAAAATCAAAGACAAACCATTATTTAGTGTGCCCAGCCTTTTCCTTTAACTCTTTGGCGACGCAGACAATTTTCATTTATGAGTTTTTATTTTTTCTCCCCTTCTTAACATAACTTTTTTATTTTTATCTTGATATAGACATATTAGGTTTTTTTTTTTGAGGGACAAGATGTATTTTTGAATGAAATCCATTCATTTTACTACATAGTGTAAAATGGGGAAAATATTCCAAACATGGAAAAATTATGAAAAAAACTGAATTATGACTTTTTGGGGGAATTGCATTGATGGTGTACATTTTGTGGCAAAAATTATCTTTGAATATTATTCTCTTCATCAGTTCAATTATGGTAATCTCAAACATGCACTGTATTTTTATTATTTTAGTGATGGAAAAAAATCTGATGCTTGCAAAAAAAAAATTGAGGGGGTTGTGTCTCCATTTTCTAAGACCCATTATGTTTTATTTTTTTGGTCGATAAAGCTGTGTAAAAGCCTATTTGTTACAAGGTGAGACAATGGTTTTTTTTTCTATAATTTTGGGATAAACATGATAATATGATCTCTTGTTACAGCTTTGTTTTGTGGTATTGCAGAGACCAAAAAAAATTTACTTTTGGCATTCTTGAATTTTTTTTGTTTACAATGTTTACCTATAATGTTATCTAATTTGATATATTGATAGATAAGACTTTTCTGAATGCAGCAATACCACATTTTTATTTTCTTATCTTTATTTTTAATGGGACAAAAGGAAGATGGATTAAACTTTTGTGTTTTTTTTCATTTTTTTTCATATTTTAAAGCTTTTTTTTTTAATTTTCACTATTTTTAATAGCCCCCTAAGGGGACTATAAGTATTAATTTTCTGATAGCTCGTGCTTTATACAATGCCAAAATCATTGTCTCTTTTGAATCTCGACCACAGGCGAACTATAAGAGTTTCACAGCGGGACTTAAAAGGTTAACAATCTGAGGCCCCCTTCACACGTCCGTGAAAAACACGCACGTGTGTTACGGGCCGTTTTTCGGGTCCGTGTCCCGTTTTTGTGTCCGTTTTTATGGTCCGTGTGGCACCTGTGTGAATTGCGTATGCTAGCCGTGTTTGTGTGTAGAACGTCCGTGTGTGCGTGTGGAATTAACGTGTATGTGTACGTGGAATGTCCGTATGGAATGTCCGTGTGTGTGATGCACAATGTCGTTTATAAATGTCGGCTGACAGCAGACAGAGTTGCGCGATGAGAATGTACTCGGGTGAACTTCACCCGACTTCATCCTCATACCGCGGCTCTGTCTGTGTCGAGTACTGATTAGCGGTCACCTGTGAAGGATTCACCGGTGACCGCTAATCCCCCGAGTGACTGAAGTTTCCCCCCCTCTCTCATACTCACCGTTCCTCGATCCCCGGCGCGGCCCTGCACGGCATTCACACTGCTGCGGCGGCTTTTACTATTTTGAAAAAGCCGGCCGCTCATTAAACAATCTCCTATTCCCTGCTTTCCCAGCCCACCGGCGCCTATGATTGGTTGCAGTGAGACACGCCCCCACGCTGAGTGACAGGTGTCACACTGCACCCAATTACAGCAGCCGGTGGGCGTGTCTATACTGTGCAGTAAAATAAATAAATAAATAATTTAAAAAAACGGCGTGCGGTCCCCCCAATTTTAATGCCAGCCAGATAAAGCCATACGGCTGAAGGCTGTTATTCTCAGGATGGGGAGCTCCACGTTATGGGGAGCCCCCCACCCTAACAATATCAGTCAGCAGCCGCCCAGAATTGCCGCATACATTATATGCGACAGTTCTGGGGCTGTACCCGGCTCTTCCCGATTTGCCCTGGTGCTTTGGCAAATCGGGGTAATAAGGAGTTATTGGCAGCCCATAGCTGCCAATAAGTCCTAGATTAATCATGTCAGGCGTCTATGAGACACCCTCCATGATTAATCTGTAAATTACAGTAAATAAACACACACACACCAGAAAAAATCCTTTATTAGAAATAAAAAACACACACATATACCCTGGTTCACCACTTTAATCAGCCCCAAAAAGCCCTCCATGTCCGGCGTACTCCAGGATGGTCCAGCGTCGCATCCAGCGCTGCTGCATGGAGGTGACAGGAGCTGCAGAAGACACCGCCGCTCCGGTCACCTCCACGCAGCTAATGAAGACAGCCGTGCGATCAGCTGAGCTGTCACTGAGGTTACCCGCTATCACTGGATCCACGGACACGCACACACGGACATAATGAAATAACGGACGTGTGACCACAATCATAGATTAACATTGGTGCACGTTTGGCCGTGTCTCCGGTATATACGGAAACGGACCAAACACGCACGTGTATCACGGACGTGTGAAGGGGGCCTGAGGCAGTGCATCGTTCCACTCACAAATGTTAGTGGCAGTTCCTTGCTGTAAGGCCGGTGTCCCACTTACGATTGCCTCGCGTGTATCTCGCGCGAGTTTCACGGTGCATCACCCATCACAGACTCACACTCTGCTCACAGGAGCGGGTCGGCTGCATAGAGATGCATGTTACCGAGCTGCTCCTGTGAACAGAGTGTGAGTCCGTGATGGGTGATGTACCACAAAACTCATGCGACATACACGTGAGGCAATCACAAGTGGGACACCGGCCTTACACAGCCCTTACCTGCCGATTATGGGGCAAGCTACAACCGCTTCCGACAAGTGCAGTACAAGTACCCCGGAGGACGTAAAGGGGTTAAAACAGCATTTACATATCAATTATTCAAGGTAATCTTGCAGGCAGTTTTTGAAAGAAGTCAGCAGGAAAGTTCCTCCAAAAATCAAACATAGGTAAACACTAATGACATACGCTTATGCAAATCCATCTCTCTTTATGTAGTCACATGTTTAGATCAGCATTGTGTGTGGATATATATCATCACTTCCAGGACTCCTAGTTCTTAATGACATTGGCTAAATGTCTAAGGTAATTATAATGCTTCAGAATAAATTTGGAGCCAATCAAATACCTCCTGACTAGTATTGCATGATTAATAACTACCTGCTTGTATTTTTCAGTAATAAAAACACCAATTAATGTTCAGAATAAAGAAGACCGCATCTTCAGATGAAAGATATATCAGGTTTACTTCCCTTCAAAATAAATTATTCATCAATGCCATCAGCTCAGAACTGGTAGCAACCTGTTAGACCCAGGTAAACTCCTCTATTGTTTAGGGAAGTCTTTTAATAAGTGGTCTTAATGGAAGAATTGCAGATAAAATCATGTAAGCAAGGTCAAGTCATTTAACTAAGCATAAGACAGAAGCTTAAATGCACAAAAATGGCAGGCAGCATGGATAAGTCAAAATTTGAAATATTTTGCTTTACCAAAAGCCGGGTAGTGAAGCCGGGTAGCAAAACGTACGTCGGGGAATTGGACGTCTGTGGTGCCCTAACATCCTTACACCCAGGTAATTATTGCTGATGGTTGAGTTTGTTGTGCTTGCTTTACTCGTAAGACAGACTTAGAGTCTAGTACATTGCTGAACACTGCATGTCTGCGGACATGTAGTGGGTCGGCTCTCTGCATGCATTCAGTGCAGCCTAAGTGTTATTGTTCCGTACCGCAACAACGCCCCATACAGCAACCGGGTCGTAGCACATAAGTAATTAGTAGTGACTGGCGGTGCTGCTTCATATAGATTTCAGGGCCAATGGTGGATATAGGATTGTTGTACTTTTATATAGAAGGGTTATGTGCAATACTTTGCACTTGGACACTTTGTAATCTAGAAACATTGGAACAGTATTTCTATATCTATCAAATTGGATTCTGTACATGATTATAGCACAAGTCACTTTAATGATCTGGAATGTGCAATATAACACCACTTAGTCCATGTAACTTTTTTCTGCTGAAACTATCTTTTTATTGTGTGGTTTGTTTTTTCTTTATTTTTTGACATTAATAAAATATTACATTTGATTATTTTGGACTGTTGTGTACTCAAAAAATGTTTATTTCCTCTGATTGTTATAGTAATTGGTAATTGGAGTGTCCTTATATGGAATTGACCATTGTTGTGTTGCTACATTTTGCTTTATCAGAAGTCTGTTTGTTGCTGAAGGGCTGGAGAGCATGACAATAATGACTGCTGTAGTCAACAGTAAAGAATGGTGGCTGGTTCTAGCAAGTTTAAAGCTACATTTATTCAAAAAGTTTAGAACAACTTCTCTGCCGAGTTCTTTTAAAGACTGTGTGAAAAAATGGATGCTTCTATGCTGCTTTGAAATCAGAGTGTTCACACCAAATAATTGATTTAGATTTATTTTTGTTCAATTCATTTAAACTTTTAAAGTTCTAAAAATTAAAATAGTAATTCTGCTATTTTTTAAGCCATTTTTACTTTGAAACATTTTTCTACACCAGATTCATATACACAAACGGACAATATTAATTTACAAATATGGAAATAATTTGATCTTTCCTGTAACATCAAATATTGTCTCATCTGTCCAAAGAGCATTTTGTCAGAAGCTTTCTGGGCTTTGCATTATGGCAATGTCCAGTCTCTCTTTTTACAATTCTGTTTTCATATTAAAAACTGAGGACAAAGAGTGCAAATAGGGTCTTACCAGATATTAAATTAGCATAAAAGATAATGGCAGCTGCCGCAACCCCATGTGGAGGAATCCACAATGGTGGAGGAATCTACAATGCTGGAGAAGAGAAGTTGGGGTTAATGCCGTGCTGCTGCCAAGTAAGGAAAAAAAATGTTGATTTGATAAAAAAAATTTATTCCATAGGTCAACGCATTTCAAAAAAATTTGTTGTTTTTTCTTCTTTTTTGGCCCTGAAGAAGGGGTCTTGAGCCCTGAAACGCGTTGACCTATAGAATAAAACATTTTTATCATCAACTATTTATTTTTCTTACTTTGCGACTGTGCGGCATTAACCCCCATTTCTACTCTTCAGCACTGTACAATTTGTTTTCAACAGTTTCCTCCTCGGTCGTCTTCCATGAATACTTTGGCCATAACAGTAACTTTGCAGTATACCTGTTATGTTCATATGGCAACTCACAAGTATAAAAAGGTAACACACTTAAAAACTGCAAATAACCCTGCTTGCTTCTGTACAGACTAGAGAGCCCAACCCCACAGTCCCTATTGGTCCCTGCAGGAGCTGGAAGACCCTGACCACTAACTAAATGATGGCAACTCAAGCCTGCTGTGCCTGATTGGCCATTGAGCACTTCACATTCCTCCTAAGGAACTGGAGGGCAGTTCACAGTTCAAATTACCTAGAAAAGGGAATGGGTGCTGAAGTAGAAAGTGTTCCCAGACTGAGTAAAACAAACAACAAAATACCAGAGTGGGTGTATATTGCTAAAGAATATGCTGCATACTTACTGTCAACAAGCATATGATAGATGCAAAGTGGAGAATATAAACATCAGAGAGAGGTGTCCTAGCTGATCTCCCACAGATTGGCTGAAACTAACAGCAATATGGCTTGACTTCAAAATAAGAATATCACCAGCAGGAAATTATAGCATGAGAAAAATATTTAAAGACTCATCCAAGAGGTGATTGGGCGGGCAAATGAATAAATGAATATAAATTCTACACTAACAGAACTAAAGCAAGGATACCAAAAACTAAACATCTGAAGAAAACGTGTACCTGCTGTGGTCCAGCAGAAAGAAAAGCCAACAACAGAGCATAGACTCTAGGGTTCGAATCCCGATGCATGACTGTTACCCCCCTTCTATGAGGGACCACTGGACCCAGAGAGATTCCCAGCCACTGACACCGCTGACAGAACTCTCTCACTAAGTGATCTGCATTCAAATGTTTGCATAAACTCAGGAATTATCCTCTAGACCAAGTCCCATCCATTTAACACTAGAAGTCCCAGAGAGGGGTGATTTAACATTTCTACCTTTGGAACCCAGAGACGGATCGAATGACCTGAGGGATTTTAGCTAACATCCTATAATCACCGTCTTTTGTTCTGTAATTAAGGCTATTACTGTCGTACCACAGGAGGTTGTTGTTTTCCATTGAGTTTAGCCATTTAGTTTCTAGTTAGTTCTATTCAGTTTGGACTAAGGGTTATTTGACCCTCTTTCAGGACTTCAGGGGGAAACTCGAAATTTCTGGGACTTCTAGTGTTAAGGGGGCTTTACACGTTTTGGTATCACTAGCGATGTCGCTCATGAAAGCACCCGACGTTTGTGAGTCACGGGCAAATCGCTGCCCGTGGCGCACATTATCGCTAGGAGCCGTCACACATACTTACCTTCCTAGCGACGTCGCTGTGGCCGGCGAACAGCGTCTTTTCTAAGGGGGGCGGTTCATGCAGCGTCACAGCGACATCACACGGCAGGCGTCCAATAGAAGCGGAGGGGCGGAGAGCAGCCGCATGGAAGTCACGCCCATCTCATTGCCGGAGGATGCAGGTATGGTGTTGTTCGTTGTTCCTAGGGTGTCACACGTAGCGATGTGTGCTGCCTCAGGAACGACGAACAACCTGTGTCCAGCACCAGCAATGATATTTGGGAAATGGACGACGTGTCAACAATCAACGATTTGGTGAGTATTTTGCATCGTTAGCGGTTGCTCGTACGTGTCACATGCAATAATGTCGCTAACAAGGCCGGATGTGCGTCACGAATTCCGTGACCCCAATGACATCTCGTTAGCGATGTCGTTGCGTGTAACGGGGCCTTTAGGATTAAAAGCCTTTCAGGCAGATGGTATGATCGTGCCCACCCTCATTTCCCCACCAAGAAAGTGGCCTGGCATTTCAATTTTTAAAACTATAAAGTGGGATGAGTGACAGGATTAGGCCTCTTTTTCCCAAGCCTCTGCCAGTAAAGACAAGACACAACTTGAAGACCCATGTTGCAGTATTGATATTTAAAAACATTGCAGGCAGACAACAGGACAGTGGCATCAGGTGATCCCCCCCCCCATTTGCCCAGAGTATGTTTTCACAGCAGGGAGGTATGGTCCATGCAACATACAGGATGCGGCCTTTGTGATGCACATGGGTTAAAAACAGCAGGTATGGTCCCTTCTATAACTGTTGATGGGCTCTCAGTTACCCCGACTGTAGTGGGTAAACAAGTGAATGTTCTGCGTCAGAGACCTGTGTGCGAATAGTTTCTACAGTGAAGCAGGAGGAGAAAGAAGCAGCAGATGTGGTTGATTTGGCAGCCAGTGGTTGGGTTGGTTAGGTAGTCTGCATTTTAGTGCAGTAAGATTCCCACAGTAATTCATGTTGATTGAGCATGTGCTGGTTCATGCATGTAGTAGTCACATTATTTGAAATTTTGCCTCTACTAAGTCATTGTTTACAACTTTTGCAGATAACAAAAGTTGGGTCATCCTTTGTGGTCTCAAAAAATGACTGCTGCTGGCCACAGCCAGAGTTGTGGCTGAGTATGTAGTGCTTCTCATGGCTGCATCAGTATGTGTTTGTGCGGGTATCGCCAATGTAATCTTTTCATTTTCCTCCTTCCTCTCCTCATCCTCTGCTCAGCTACACAGCTGCATGACAACTTCATCATCAGGCTATATGTTGTCCCTCTCCTCCTCTTCCTGACCTGACATCACATAAAAGTATGCGTACGGCTCAGGAATCTGAGTCTCATCATCATCACCTCCACCTCCGGGGGTTCATGTCAGTTGACGAGGGTCAGAATCATGCTCGAACCCTACTTTGTCCTGGGCAGAATCCAACTGACAAAGATTTTGGGCATCGGTGCAGATGCTTTCTTCCTCTTGAGTGTGAGAATCTTTGGAGCAGACCTCTGATGCCTATGGGATAGAATGTGTGAACAGCTCTGCAGACTCACGTGTTGTGAATGTTAGTTATGTTTTGGCTGCTGGGAGGCTCCCTCTAGTCGCCAGGAATGGTTTGGACTTGGACCAGGTGTGTTGTGCAATGGGTGTTTTCTTTGCTAACTTTCTGCTTATTTAAATCCTGGTCTGATTGCAGGCTGTTGCCGGATGTCAGTTGTTCTTTGTATCTCCAGCCTGCTTCATCTTGCTCTACACCACATCTACTCCAGATAAGTGCTTGCTCTTTATTTATTGTCTTGTTCTTTTGCTTATCTGGGTTTGTCATTTTCTGTGGTTGTTTTCAGTTTATTTGCTTGCAGGGATTTTCCCCCTCAGTGGTTTGTTGGGGAACTCTCTGCAGTTCTGTGTGGAGTATAGCTCCATTTTGGTCCATGTGTTTGTGGCTTGTTGAATTTGTTGTAATTCTTGTTTTCTGTTCATTGGTATGACAAGGGCACCTGGTATAGGACGGAGTTCAGATCGTAGACCAATGGAGAGACCGAGTTGTCTCTGAGGTTCATTGCTCTGTTTTGGCGGGTCATCCTGGCATTTTTGGTACTCGGGATCTTGTGAGACACTCTTGTCACCTTTTGCCAATGATTTGTGGTGGTCTTCCATGGTTCTGGATCATAACACTCACGTGTGGTTCCCCACAGTCAGTTTTCCAGTTGGAGATTTGTGACGCAGGTTGAAACAAATGAAATTGGGGTGGTCCCTCTGAGAAATGAAATGTGTGTGATGTTGAGGTGCAGGAAGAAGAGGAGAGGTGACTTGATACAGCGCTTGCCATCCACTGTAGCACATGCTGTTTATCAGCCTTATTTTGAAGTTGAAACTATGTGCGGCTGCCAAAGAAATCTACTGGAGTAGACTGTCCAGTAATGGAAGTTGTTCTTATTTCTCTTGGGATAGGATGATCCGGTGCTTGCTCACTAGAGCTTTGACTAACAGAACTTCCTACAAATGCACCTCCATCACCTTGCATATTTACTCTTTCATCACAACCTCATCCTGATATACCACTCATGGTTGATGTATCCTTCCTATTTCAAACAGATGGTTTGCAACCCAACACCCACACATGTCATACACCTGACACAAATGATAATGTATTTATTTCCTGCCTGACTTGGAAATATTGCAAAGGCACTAAACAGTACCAATAAGTCGAAATATGGTTCACTGCGTAATTTGGAGCAGACACTGAAAAGTGTCAAGACTTTTTTAGCTAGTTTACTAGCAATTTACAGCAGGCACTACTACCTATCAATATCTAGAAATGTGATTGACTGCATAATTTTGAGCAGGCCCTGAAAACTGCCAAGACCTTTTTACCTGGTTCACTAGCAAATTTACAGCAGGAAGTACTCACAATACCTAGAAATGTGTTTCCCTGCCTAATTTGGAGCAGGCCATAATACATAGTAATTAGGGATGATCGAATATCACAAATATTCGGCAATATTCGGCTTCGCGAATATTCGACGAATAGCTCACCATTATGTGAATATTCAATGCGCAATGTAAGTCTATGAGAAGCCCGAATAGTTGCTATTCGGCAACTATTCAGAGACTTACATTGCGCATTGAATATTTTCAAATAATCGAATAGCAGAAACCTATTCGTCGAATATGGGCGTAGCCAAATATTTGAATTATTCAATCATCCCTAATAGTAATACTTAGAAATGTTTTTCCCTGCCTAATTTGTGGCAGGCCATATTACGTAGCAATACCTAGATATGTGTTTCACTGCCTAATTTGGAGCATGCACTAATACGTCGCAATATCCATAAATGTGTTTTACTGGCTAATTTAAATTATCACTTCAGGGAGGAACGAGAAGAGTTCTAGTGCCACCTATTAGAAGTAGCAATCCTAAAAGTCAAAAGTAGCCCTTTAACGAGCCTTTTCATATGACTAAGGATTTATGCCAAATCAGAACCTCAATTTGCAGACACAATAGTTTGAGGTGATTGCCCCTCATATGTGCAAAGTATGAGGTTTGATCTGGCTGTATGAGAAGCTACAGTGGGGTCTAATTTGACCAATTTGGAGCAGGCATAAATACCTAACAATAGCTATAAATGTGTTTCATTGGCTAATTTGGAGCATGCAGTAATAAGGATCAATAGCTATTTAGATCCTTTACTGTCAACTTTTTAGCAGGCACTGAAAAGTAGCAATCCCTATTTCTAGCATGAAATGTCAATTTGTAGCACACAGCTTTCCCTACACTGAACGTCCCTATTCAACACTATTGCTCTCCCACCTATCTCCACTACCTATCATTAAATCGTTAGCTAAGCTAACTGTCTAGAAGCCCCAGCAGCAGCATCGGTAGCAGCACCTTCTCTAATGTTTAACAATTACAAAATGGCATCGATGACGCATGTCAGCATTTTATATGCAGACGAACATGTGTCTTAAGCAGCCAATGATGCAAGCCCTTGTGTCTGAACCTTGTGGATGTTTGCTGCACCATGATTGGCTGCAGAATCAGCTGCAAATAAAGCTAAGAAAAAAATGGTGCCACATGCCTCTGACTTCTCCCGAGTCTTTATCCCCTCCACACATTAACCACAACCCCCCATTCATCAAACAGCACCACAATCCTGTACAAAAGCATAATATGTTAGTAGGAACGAATTTTTTAAAACGCAATCAATGATCGGAAAAAAATTAATATTGCCGACTTTTGGGGAAAGGGCTCAGGTTACCGAGCCCAAGCAGAACAGGCTATGGCTTGTGGCAAATTTGAAATTGGCAAACCTTTATTGAACTGGTTACCTCATCTCTATTCAGTTCATGTGCCAAGTAAAGCCTGCTTTACATGTTGCAATTAGTTGTACAATCGCATTTGCGATGTGACACGCCCAGGTTGCATACGGGATCTTATGAGATTGCACGTAGGTCGTTCATTTGCTGTCACACGAGCGTTAGTAGTCTATGTTAAATTGATCAATTTTGTGTGCGATCCTTTAGATCATGTGTTCTGTGATGTATGCATTGGGCACCTTTTTTTTTTTTTATTTATTGACTTGCCAAGCGTGTGTAATGTGTAGAGATGCGTTTTTACTATGTCATCTGCCATTCAGCTCTGCTACATGGCCACTGACAGCAGCCACAGACAGCCATGTAGCAGCGGTGAATGGCAGATGACAGCAGACACAGACAGAGCCGCGCTGTCAGAATGAACTCGGGTGAACCTCACCCGACTTCATTGTCATGCTGCGGCTCTGTCTGTGTCGCTCCCTGATTAGCGGTCACCTGTGAAGGATTCACCGGTGACCGCTAAACTCCTGAGTAACTGAACTGAGCAGCCCTCTCTCATATACTCACCGATACCCGATCCCCGGCGCTGCACTGCATTCACACTGCTCCGGCGGCTTTTACTATTTTGAAAAAGCCGGTCGCCCATTAAACAATCTCGTATTCCCTGCTTTCCCCGCCCACCGGCGCCTATGATTGGTTACAGTGAGACACGCCCCCACGCTGAGTGACAGGTGTTACACTGCACCCAATCACAGCAGCCGGTGGGCGTGTGTATACTGTGTAGTGAAATAAATAATTAAATAATTAAAAAAAACGGTGTGCGGTCCCCCCCAATTTTAAAACCAGCCAGATAAAGCCATACGGCTGAAGGCTGGTATTCTCAGGATGGGGAGCTCCACGTTATGGGGAGCCCCCCAGCCTAACAATATCAGCGCCGGGGATCGGTGAGTATATGAGAGAGGGGGATAGACTGACATGGACAGAGAGTGAGGGACAGAGATAGTGACCGACTGACAGAGATTAGTGAATGACAGACATTGTGAGGCGCTTCAGAACGCAGCTTTTCAGCTGCGCTCTGAAGCGGACCTTTTTTAAGCTGCGGTGCAGAGCGCACACCTGCGCACATAGCCTCAGACATCAAAATCATATGAGGGATGTCACACGTTACAATTGACTAGGTTCGTGCAACAAAACGCTCAATTCTAGACAAAGATACGATGTGTTTGCGATCAACGGTTTTGCGTTCAATCCTGATCGCATGTAGCTGTCACACGCAGATACCTCACAAACGATGCCGGATGTGCGTCACTTACAACTTGACCCCAACGACGGATTGTGAGATATATTGAAGCGTGTGTAGCGGGCTTAACGGATGTGCGTCAAACTGCATAGCTGCTACACTATTTTGCCCATTATCACACACCCCCAGGCTGACCTTGAGGTACACTTGGTTCATCTGTCTATTGTTTGATCCCAGTCCACATATACCACATGGTGTGGTATTTGTCCCCCAGACACATGAGGTTTAATACTGCCTGCTGATGTTTCCCCCTAGCTGTGCTGAAGTTGGTGGTGCAGGTCTTACTTTCATCGTATGAGGAGGTGGTGAACGAAGCAGAGTAGGAGGCAACACTGACACAGATGTTTCCAGCAATCTTAAATGATGGTAGGACATGCACTTGAACATCTTCTGCCTCTGGTCCAACCACCATTACATTTACCCACTCAACAGCTAGGAAGGTATAATGTTCCTGCCCATGCTTTCTGGTCCACGTATGCATGGTTATGGGATTCTTTGCACCGATGGCGTTGTGCAGTGCACAATGGATTTTATCAGCAACATCAGCGTGCAGCGCAGGGAGAGAACACATGGAAAGTAATGGCGGCTCTGTATATCGTACTGCGGGTCAGTCACAGACATTAGCTTTCTAAAGGGAATCTGTCACCACAGTTGACATATCTAACCTATTAATATGGATATACAGGTTATAGAATGCTGAAAAAAGTTATATCTTTCCTTCACAAAAATAACAATTTGAGTTAATCTAAAAGATGCCCTTTGGCTTTAACTACAATTTTTCATTCCTTGCATATCCGCACATATGAACATTGTGATAAAACTAATCATTCCCAAATAAAGTAATACATAGAGGCAAACAGTAAAGAGGTAATTGAAAATATGATGACTACCGGAGCTGAATCCTACAGTAAAATGAAGAGAAATACAATAAACATAATCACACAGCTTAGCACAGTGATTTGTAAATTAGCCTATTCTTTCTCTTAGAGGCACATAATTTCTTTAGTGCAGCAATAATTAATTTATATCTAACAAGCTCATGCAGAAGCAATTGAGGCCATCTCTTTAGTTTTACTATTATCACAAGCAATCAATACATCTGTGTAGAGGCAGCACCATCTAGTGCCTGTACATACATGTTGCTTGCAAGTTAAATTAAAGATTAAAAGCAGAAAATAAGTCAAGTAAAAAAAAATAGACAATAAAGGAAATCATATATTTAATTTTTACATAACTGATTTATTACATTTTTGTATGATTTTAGTATTTGTTAATAACATAATATGCTTTCTACTTGTAACTAGGGTTTTTTTTTTTGTCATATGAAAAGAATATTTGAAATCCTAATATATTATATCTGAATAATCTAATCAAATTTAGGCCCCTTTCACACGTCAGTGATTCTGGTACGTTTGTGCTTTTTTTAAAACGTACCAGAATCACTGACATACGCAGACCCATTATAATGAATGGGTCTGCTCACACGTCAGTGATTTTTCACTGCACGTGTCTCCGTGCAGAGTACCCGCGTGTGCGTGTTTGCCGCACGGAGACATGTCCATTTTTTTCTGGCATCACTGATGTTCCACGGACCACGTGCCAGAAAAAAACGTGCTTTTAAAATAAAAAACATTTTAACTCACCCGGCGTCCAGCGATGTCCTCTGCAGCCCGTTCTCCCTGCTGCTTCTAAGCCGGCTCATTATTGTCGCGCATATTCATTATGCGCGACACAGCCGACCCGGAAGCAGCTGCTGCGGGGGTCAGCGCCGGCCGGATGCTGCACCGCGGGAGCAATCAGCACCATGGAGAGCGGGAGCGGGCACAGATGAGTTGTTTTCTAAGTGCAATCACGGGCCACGGAGAACGGAGCCCGGATTGCACTTAGACAACCCACGTGTGCGTGTTTTACACGCCAGTGAAAAACGTCACTATTTTTCACTGACGTGTGAAACGGGCCTAAAGCTGTTTGACTGGAGACAGCTTGACCACCTGGGTGAAAACACCTGCCCTAGCTACTCCAGTATTCCTAGGTTCATGTATAGTCAATACTGTGTTTTTGTTTCCTTCTGGCCAGGAATGGATGAACCCCTTAGGCTGCTTTCACACATCAGTTTTTTTGCATCAGGCACAATCTGGCTCAAAAATCTATGCAACGGATGCGGCGAAAAAAACGGATCCGTTGCATAAGTTTTTCCATGCAGCCCGTCCGTTTTTTGACAGATCCAATATGATACTGAGCATGCGCAGTTTTTGCCGCAGGACGCCGCATCCGGCGTCCATAGGCTTGCATTGTAAATCGCGCGATGCGTTTTTTCGCCGCAGACAAAAAACGCTGCAAGCAACGTTCCATGCGGCCACCGCATCGGCTAAATATGCCGCACTAGTCTTTTACTAGGCAATGTCCCACTAGCCAGATTCCTACTCCACACTGATGAGGGGCAAATACCCCGAAACGGCTGTCTGTGGATGGATACCATGATTGGCATAGGTGGTCTCCTTGATTGGAGACTGCCCTTCCCATGGTTGTTCCTTCCCGGTGAAAGACCTGGCTAGTTTCCTGCCAGCGTTGAGAAACATGTGATGGTGTCTCCGCAGGCCTTCTTGCTTTGAATATTTCCCAGGGGGCATTGCTCTAGAATCACTGCGTTGAGAAACACGTGATGGTGTCTCCGCAGTGGTGAATGTTGATCTCCCTAAGGTCAACCATCCTTGCTCACATAGTCTTTTACTAGGCAATGTCCCACTAGCCAGATTCCTACTCCACACTGATGAGGGGCAAATACCCCGAAACGGCTGTCTGTGGATGGATACCATGATTGGCATAGGTGGTCTCCTTGATTGGAGACTGCCCTTCCCATGGTTGTTCCTTCCCGGTGAAAGACCTGGCTAGTTTCCTGCCAGCGTTGAGAAACATGTGATGGTGTCTCCGCAGGCCTTCTTGCTATGCAACGGATGCGGCGAAAAAAACGGATCCGTTGCATAAGTTTTTCCATGCAGCCCGTCCGTTTTTTGACAGATCCAATATGATACTGAGCATGCGCAGTTTTTGCCGCAGGACGCCGCATCCGGCGTCCATAGGCTTGCATTGTAAATCGCGCGATGCGTTTTTTCGCCGCAGACAAAAAACGCTGCAAGCAACGTTCCATGCGGCCACCGCATCGGCTAAATATGCCGCACCCGGCAAAAAACGGACACAACGCAAGTCCATGCAGCACAATCCGGCGCTAATGCAAGTCTATGAGGAAAAAACGCATCCGGCGGCAAAAAAACTGATGCGTTTTTTCTGTAAAGCGCCGGATTGTGCCCGATTGCAAAAAACTGATGTGTGAAAGAAGCCTTACACAGACGTCTAACTGTACATCTGCGTTACTGATCGGATTCAGCACCGGAACAAAACTTGTTGAAAGGCTGCAGCTTGAAAGCCAGTAGCTGTCAACTCCGGTGACCTCACTGACGTGTCCCTGCTTCTCACAGCCGTGGGCAACCACATTGCCCTCAGTGTGTTCCGGAGGTCGCAATGAGTGGTCACATTTATATAAAGAAAAATAAAAAAATGTAGCAAAAGCTATGTATTTTCATCATGCAGCTAACAGAAAAGTGGAATAAAATGTGGGCAAAAAGACACATGTAAATACAAATAGCACTGCTGAAAATGTCATATTGTTAGGAAAAAAAGTCACTAGACAGCGCCGTCAGTAAAAAAAAATAAAAAAAAGATATACTGTAGCTTTCAGAATACAGCAGTGCAAAAACTTTATTTTTTGTAAATTTGTAATTTTTGTTTTTGTGTAAAAGCCTCAAAACATAAAGAATTATATAAAAGTGGTATCTCTGCAATTGTACTGACCTGAAGAAAAAACATTTTTTATCAGTTTTACGACACAGAGAATGGTGTAGAATTTTTTTTTCCTGAATTGGTGTTTCTTCTTGTTTCTGCCTCACAAAAAGCGAAATAAAATATTATTTGCACCAAAATGCTACCAATTACTCATGTTTTTAGGCTTTGTGCACTTTTAAAAAGATGAACACTGCTGAACAGAGGCCAAACGGAGTCTGAAGGGACTCTGCTTCCTCATTATAGTGAATATATCTGTGCCACCCCTGCAGCGGTTGAACCACTCGGATCCGGGGTCACCGCTGTGGCTCAAGGGTGTCCGGACCTGGGGGCTCGCAGCCACTCAAATATAGAAAGGGGGCTATTTACAGGGGATAAGAGTTCGTGATGCCACACGTGGTTCGAGGTAAAGAAAGGAGTACCGCAGCTGTCGATGGGAGTACCCAAGGGAGATGGAGTGGGGCAGCCAGATGACGTTCCTTACATGGGTAGGGGAGACCCCGGGACTCTGTGTGATGGTGAAGCGGGTGTGTGCAGGGCCAGTTGCAAGCAAGGGAGGACCATGTACTCACTCAGGCAGCATTGGTGATAGTGCAGCCGCAAAGAAGACGCTGACAACAAGATGAACCAAGTCTCTGGGTGCCTCTGCCCTCTTGGGGGAGCCTGTCCAAGTATCTGTCCCCTGTAGTACTGACAGGTGATCCGGAGCCTGCCTCCTTGCACAAATTTTGAAAGTGTCCTTCTGGCCCGTAGGCATAAAGCTGTCCTGGTCCCGCTCCCTCCTTTATGGATAAAGGAGCTGTGCTCTCAAGAGCTCACGTGTGCTATTTCTGTGGACTCTTTGGGCTGGAAAGCCCTATCCCCCTCGGTGCGCTCATGCCCCTGATCTCTGAACTTCTTGGGGCAGTCCATAAAGTCACTATCCTACACAGGTTAATTGCCGGGTTGCCTGAAGCTACTCCCTGACCTAGGGTCCTATACCCTGCTGTGGTTTTAGACCCAGACCGGTTATTAGTCTCAGATGCCTCCTGTCCTCCAAGACCAGGTCTAGGCACCCAGCCTCAATACCCTGAGACTGGGTCTCCGACTCCTCCGAGCCCAGACCACCGTCTGCGACCCAACCAGTCACAAACAGGGAGCCACACACTCTTCTGTCTTTCTGGGAGCTCCAACTCCCAGTTCCTCTCACTTTGCTCCCCTGGAGCCGACTGCTCTATCACCTCCCACCAGTCTGCCTGGCCCCTGGGTGGGCGGTCCTATTCCAGCTCAACAGCCCACTGGTCTGCCTGACAGGGTGTGGTGTGAGGTGTGGTTGGGATTTTTGATGCTGATTGAGGCAGTACTACAGGTTGGGAACCCAGAACCATGAGAGGTTGAATACTGCACCAAAGGTCAGGAAGTGCAGTACCCTGTGACACCCTGAATAGTCCAGGGGCATCATGAATCCATCAGGGTTTTCACTAGAGTTGAGCGCGGTTCGCGGTTCGTGGTTCTCCAGTTCGCGGCTTGAGTGATTTTGGCGGCTGTTCTAGATCGAACTAGAACTCGAGCTATTTTGCAAAAGCTCGATAGTTCTAGATACGTTCGAGAACGGTTCTAGCAGCAAAAAGCAGGGCTTTTTACAGCTACAGTGTGCAGGAGCCATCGCTGGCAGCCTGCCAGAAGCTGGTAACCAAGATAAACATCGGGTATCCAACCAAAGCGCTTTGGTTAGTAACCCGATGTTTATCCTAGTTACGTGCAGGAAGCCCACACTTCCCCTCTCAGCTCGCTACAACCTCTCCTGGCCACGGCATGTACACACGTACACACACACACACACACACACTCTGCACACATGGCCCCGCTCGGCTTACCTGCGGTGATGAAGTCCCACCATCCCGACCTCAGCGCTGCCACTGTCCTCCATGGCCGCCGCTTGTCACATCACCTTTTCTCTCTTCCGACCCAAGACTGACTAGCGGTGACGTCACGGGCCTCTTGCGATACTTGGCTGTGAAGGCGGCGGTCATTGAACTCAGTGACAGGTGCTGTCGGCAGTGCTGGAGATCAGCGCAGGTAATGTACCTCGCTGACAGAAGCACTTGTCATGCCCTGCAGTGACCTGGGCTGACCTATTGATGTTAGCTCAGGTCACTGCACTGCTCTCCCAGCCAATGGGGAACATTCTGCTCTTCATTGACTGGGACAGTGTGGATCGTCATGGCAACCCCTTGGATTACACCAGACCTGGATTTGTTTTTCTTTCTAATAAATTGGTTAAAGAGGGAATGTTTTGGGGAGTGTTTTTTCAAATAAAAATGTGTTTGTCGTCTATTTTTTTTATTACTGACTGGGTTGGTGATGTCGGGTATCTGATAGACGCCTGACCTCACCAACCCCAGGGCTTGATGCCAGGTGACATTACACATCTGGTATTAACCCCATATATTACCCCATTTGCCACCGCACCAGGGCGCGGGATGAGCTGGGGCGAAGCACCAGGATTGGCGCATCTAATGGATGCGCCACTTCTGGGGCGGCTGCGGCCTGCTATTTTTAGGCTGGGGAGAGTCCAATAACCATGGACCTCCCTAGTCTGAGAATATCAGGCCCCAGCTGTCTGCTTTACCTTGGCTGGTGATCCAATTTTGGGGGGACCCCTAAGTGTTTTTTTTAATTATTTATTTAATTTAAAATAACAACGTGGGGTGCCCTCAGTTTTGGATTACCAGCCAAGGTGAGGTTGCCAGCTGTGGTCTTCAGGCTGCAGCTGTCTGCTTTACCCTAGCTGGCTACAAAAGTAGGGGGAACCCTACGTCATTTTTTTTTTTCATTTTTTTGCTAAATACAAAGCTAAGCACCCCTTAGTGCCACATGAAAAGCACCAAAGGGTGCAAAATTACAAAATGCAGGAGAGTGGGACATTATGTGTCTTTCTGCCATTATAATGACAGAAAAGACTGATATGAAGTGCACAAGCACAGGAAAATCACCAGAGCGCTCTACGCTGTGAAAACCAGTAGAAAATGGCACTGGAGGGAACATGTGACCGCCTCATGTAGGATGAAGCTATGGATCCTGGGTAAATTTATGCATTTACCCTCCTTCAGTTTTTTTGCAGTACACAAAAAAAACGGAAGGCACACGGATGACAAACAGATGACATACGGACCGTCTACGGAACGGAAACGGATGCCACACGGAGGCACCCGTGAAAAAAAACGGACTGTTTTTTGCAGACCGCAAAAATGGATCGGTCATGTTAATGTAGCCTTATTCTGATCTGCCGTTTATAAACAGCAGGCAGAAATAAGTGAATAACGCCCCCCAGCGTCAGAAAATCTCCGGGGTTTCAGGGCTAGCTGAGACCCTGGAGATCATGATTCAGGACGTTTTTTCCGGTCCCCGCTCACGTGATCACAGGTATACACCGTACACCGATGATCACGTTACAGTAAATGACAGCGCCGATAAAAAATTATTTATCTCTCATCTGGCATGAACAAACACTTCTTCTCCACTTCTTCTCCACTTCTCCACTTCTTCTCCACATCTTCTCCACTTTTTCTCCACTTTTTCTCCACTTTATCTCCACTTTTTCTCCACTTTTTCTCCACTTTTTCTACATTTTTTCTCCACTTTTTCTTCACTTTTTCTTCACTTTTTCTCCACTTTTTCTCCACTTTTTCCTCCACTTATTCTCACTTTTTCTCCACTTTTTCTCCACTTCTTCTCCACTTCTTCTCCACTTCTTATCCACTTTTTCTCCACCTTTTCTCCACTTTTTCTACATTTTTTCTCCACTTTTTCTACATTTTTTTCTCCACTTTTTCTCCACTTTTTCTCCATTTTTTTCTTCATTTTTTCTCCACTTTTCCTCCATTTTTTCTCCACTTTTTCTCTGTTCTTTTTCTATGGTCGGTCTACCCATTAGCTCTGCCATGCATAGTGTAGCTCTACACCTACTGCACATGTTACTTTATGATTGACATCTCTTTCGTACCAGAGCTGTCTAAGCCTACTCTGACCCCATATTTGTCATTACTATATTGTCCTTGTACTGTATTATGACATTTGTATCATGTGTTTCATTTCTTGCTGTGTTGCAATTTTTTTGCTGCATCCCAATTGTACCTCTACATTGCTCTAGTTTATGTTATTGTTCTCTCACTCTTATGTGATACTCATTATTGTCATTTTTCATGATTACATGCAGATAAGTCCAATCTGACGAAGGCTCAGGCCGAAACGTCATTTGTAACTTGTTTTGGACAAAAACATATATGCTTATGAAAAAAATTTTTCTTAATACGGACCAATAAAGAGTGATTTTGCATTACTATCCGTTGTGACTTACTGACTTAGTCTGGGAGATTTAGAGTGCCGAGGTTACGCACTAATTTTATCTATTATTACCGCTGAGCACCTATATACCAGTGAGCAGAGCTTCCTCTACAGTAGTTCTCCTGATTAGGCATGCCCTTACCTCATGAGCAGGGCATTGCAGCTTTGGTAGCAACCATTATGACATGGACTCTGCTGCTGTGGACCCGGGGAGAGTGAGTGCAGATTCATTGCACCCACACTCCTCACATGAAGGGTCCGCACTCCTAGAAAATGGGGGATACGTTCCCTGAGTGTCTCCCTCCCATATTCTAGACGGTCCAGAGTCGTCGTGGGACCCCCTTATTTTTTTTCTTACAATAAATTGGTGAAAGAGGAAACATTTTGGGGACTGTTTTTTCAAATAAATTTCTTTTGTCGCTTTTTTTGTTTGTTAGTACTGACAGTTTATGATGTTGGGTATCTAGTGGATGCGCCACGTCTGGGGTGCCTGCGGCCTGCTATTTTTAGGCTGTGAAGGCCCAATAACTATGGACCTTCCCACCCTGAGAATACCAGACCACAGCTGTCCGCTTTACCTTGGCTGGTGATCCAATTTGGGTGGAACCCTACTTTTATTGTGTAATTATTAATATTTATAAAATAATTATAAAAAAGAGCCTGAGGGGACCTCCACATTGGATCCCCAACCACGGTAAAGCTGCCAGCTGTGGTTTTCAGGCTACAGCCGTCTGCTTTACCCTAGCTGGCTATCAAAAATGAGGGGACCCAACGTCATTTTTTTTTAACTATTTTTTAAATAGAAAAAATTAATGGGCTTCCCTGTATTTTGATTGCCAACCAAGGTAACGGCAGGCAGATGGGGGTGGCAACCCATAGCTGTCTGCTTTATCTGCGCTGAGAATAAAAAATACCGTGGAGCGCTACGTCATTTTTTTAAAGATTTATTTTTACAGCACTGTCATGTCCAGCAATCAAAATACAGGGAAGCCCATTTTGTTTTTAGTTATTTAAATAAATAATTAAAAAAAATATATATGGGCTCCCGCTGCATTTTTTGTATTGCTAGCTAAGGGTAATCCAAGCAGCTACTGGCTGCTAACCCCCACTGCTTGGTGTTACCTTCACTGGCAATGGAAAATCCAGGGAAGCATTTTTTATTTTTTTTGCCAAAAAACTACAAAAAAAGGACGTGAGCTTTGCCATATTTTTGTATGCTAGCCAGGTATAGCAGGCAGGTGCTGGAAGAGTTGGATACAGCACCAGAAGATGGCGCTTCTATGAAAATGCCATTTTCTGAGGCAGCTGCAGACTGCAATTCGCAGTAGTGGGGCCCAGAAAGCTCAGGCCAACCTGTGCTGCGGATTCCAATCCCCAGCTGCCTAGTTGTACCTGGCTGGACACCAAAATGGGGCGAAGCCTACGTCATTTGTTTTCTAATTATTTCATGAAATTCATGAAATAATAAAAAAAGGGCTTCCCTTTATTTTTGGTTCCCAGCCGGGTACAAATAGGCAACTGGGGGTTGGGGGCAGCCGTAGCTGCCTGCTGTACCTGGCTAGCATACAAAAATATGGCGAAGCACACATAATTTTTTCAGGGGGCAAAAAACTTCTGCATACAGTCCTGGATGGAGTATGCTGAGCCTTGTAGTTCTGCAGCTGCTGTCTGTCTGTATGGAGAAGAGCAGACAGCAGCTGCAGAACTACAAGGCTCAGCATACTCCATCCAGGACTGTATGCAGACGTTTTTTGCCCACCAAAAAAATGACGTGGGCTTCGCCATATTTTTGTATGCTAGCCAGGTACAGCAGGCAGCCACGGGCTGCCTCCAACCCCCAGTTGCCTATTTGTACCCGACTGGGAACCAAAAATATAGGGAAGCCCATTTTTTTTAATTATTTCACTTATTTCATGAAATAATTAAAAAACAAATGACGTGGGCTTCGCCCCATTTTTGTGTCCAGCCGGGTACAACTAGGCAGCTGGGGATTGGAATCCGCAGCACAGGTTATCCCGAGGTTTCTGGGCGCCTCTGCTGCGAATTGCAGTCCGCAGCCGTCCCAGAAAATGGCGCTCTCATAGAAGCGCCATCATCTGGCGCTGTATCCAACTCTCTCAACAGCCCTGGAGCCGGGTGGCTTGTTGGCTAATCATAAGTTAATACTGGCTTTGTTTTACTAGCCAGTATTAAGCCAGAGATTCTTAATGTCAGGCACGTTTGACCCGGTCATTAAGAATCTCCAATAAAGGGTTAAAAAAAAGACACCACACAGAGAAAAAATACTTTAATAGAAATAAATACACAGACACATTAGAGACTCCATCTTTATTACCCCCTGTCAGCCCTCCACGATCCATGGTCTTCTGTCTTTCTCGTTCAACAAATGCAGCTCTGCTACATCACTGCTGCATGGGGGAAGACGCTGCTTCCCATGGAGCATTCACTCCGTGAAAGCTGCACGAGAAGCAGCGTGCAGCCGTCACTCTGTGAGTGATCAGTGTTGCTAGCGGTAACAGCGGTAACGCTGACAGACGCGTTACCATAGCAATGGTGCTCCCGGAGCCGCGGTTAGCGGTGACGTCACCGCTAACTGTGTTGCTATGGCAACGGTGATCTCCGTTAATGACCGGCTGTGTCAGCCGGTCCCTAACGGAGCGGGGAGTCGACCGTGTGCTAGAGCATGTCACCGGTACACGGCGATACACAAATGTGCACCGTGTACCGGAGAGATGCACTCGCAGGTCCTACATGACGCGTCATAGCCATGTGACCAGTCTGTAGCTAATGAGATAATAGCCACGTGACTGGTCACACGGCTATTTTGACGTCACGATAGGTCCTGCATCTCTGCTGGCAGTGCCGGTCACTGGGAGGATTCAGCGATCATTGGATGGAATAGCGGCAGGAGACAGAGTGCAGGAGGGATCGCGGGGACCGGTAAGTGTTATGGCAATGTTTATTAACTGTATGTGTACATTTCTAATGCATTTTTATGTGTTTGTGATTGGCTCCTATTATAGCCTATTGGTTCGAGTTCGGTTCGTCGAACGTTCGACGAACCGAACTCGAACGGGACCTCGGCTCGGCGAACCGACCTCGAGCCGAACCGCGACCGGTTCGCTCATCTCTAGTTTTCACCTGAATCACGTATTTTGGAGGTGTAAATAAAAACTCTCATTTAAGTGCTCAGCATAGAGCACAGGATAAATGTGAACTGATTTAAAATGTTGTGTACCCCAAATTGCCACTAAATAGCATTCAACTCAACCCAAAAAAACAAGTCTTCACTCATGTCCGTCATTTTTTAAAAACACGATATGTATAACTGTCTTGCAATTACTCCCATTTTGTTTCCTTTTGCAGTTGCCTAGCCCTTACTATGACCATTTCAACACCCTTTTTTTGCACAGAACTTTGGTCCTTATTGACTTGAATGGGGTTTGTCCTCCAGGGT
Source organism: Anomaloglossus baeobatrachus (assembly GCF_048569485.1). Lineage (NCBI taxonomy): Eukaryota > Metazoa > Chordata > Amphibia > Anura > Aromobatidae > Anomaloglossus > Anomaloglossus baeobatrachus. The sequence continues at coordinate 153,008,244 of NC_134354.1, read as the reverse complement.
CAAGTTCGGTGCCCAGACCAAACTTTTTTTCAAGTCTGTGTAAATTCGGCAAACCCAAATGTTCACTGGTTCGCTTTACTTATTTGCAATTTCTAATTCTGAAACATTCACTGCGTTTGACTCCATAGGTGTTTTCTACAGATTAAATCACTACACCCATAGATGAACATCCAGAGGGGTGTAATTCCAAATTTGGTCACTTGAGGAGATTTCTGCTGGTACTTAAGGGCTGTGCAAATAGAATCCACAAACTATTCTAGGAAAATCATCCATCCAAATGTCAAATAGTGCGCCATCCATCAAGAGCCCTTCCGTATTGCCGAGCAGGACTATGCAGTCAAATGTAAGGTATTGCCAAGTTCAAGAGAAATTGGAAATCGCACATTATGAGACTTTTACTTATTCCCCTTGTAAAAATTGGAAATCTGGAGTTAAAACAACATTTTTGTGGTAAAAATGTAATTATTTTTTCTTCACCGCCTAATAGTATAATATATTGGGACACACCTTTAGTGTTAATACGCTTACTGAACGCCTAGATGAACTCTTTGAGTACAGTGATTTGTAAAATTGGGTCATTTGTAGTGGATTTCTTCTGTTCTGAGGTGCTTTGCTAATGTGACTTGGCACTGCAAATTATCCCAGCAAAATCTGAACTCCAATATGGTGCTCCTTCCCTTCTTCACTTTATACTCTGCCTTAGGCCTCTTTCACACGTCCGTGAAAATCACGCACGTTTTTCACGGACGTGGCAGAGGTGCGTTTTGCCCTCCATGTCCCTTTGTTTATGGGCTACGTGTGTTCTCCGTGTGATAACACATGGAGAACAGGAACTTTATGCTCACCTGTCCCTGGTGTCGCTGTCCGTGGTACTGATCTTCGGTCTCCGGTCCTGCCGACTCATCGCTGCTGCTGCTTCCGGCCGCAGTGAAGTGAATATTCAATGAGCATAATGAGCGGCGGTCAGCAGCAAGTGACAGCAGCGGCAGAGACAGGAGAGCAGGAGAAGGTGAGTAAAGTTTTTTTTTTCTCACAGACACATGGCTTCTCTCCGGTGCGTGTCACATGGAGCACATCTATGTGGTCCGTGTGTGTTACGTGTGACACGTTTGCGTTCCGTTTGACATCCGTGATGATGGAGAGAAAACAGACATGTCGGCGTGAGAAACACACGGAAACACGTAAGTACGGAACGGACACACGTTCAGTGCGCAAATACTTACGTGTGTCCAAAACCATAGGAAAACCTAGGTGTACGTGTGTACGTGGCTCCAGTATGTGAGAAAACTGCCAAACACATACCGGAGGCATGTACATGTGAAGGGGGCCTTAATTGTAGTTAAAGACCACATATGGGGTATTAGCGTACTCAAGAGAAATTGCACAACAAACTGTATGGTCCATAGTCTTTTTTTACCCTTGTGAAAATGAAAAATTTGGAGTTAAAGCATCATTTTTTGTGGTAAAAATGTATTTTTGCATTTTCACAGCTCAATGTTATACAATACTGTGAAGCATCTGAGGTTTAAGGTGCTCACAAAACATCTAGATAAATTCCTTAAGGGGTCTAGTTTCCAAAATTGGGTAACTTGTGGGGGCTTTCCCCTGTTTAGACACATCAGGAGCTCTCCAAACGTTTCATGGTTTCTGCTAATGATTCCAGACAATTTTGCATTCAAAAAGTTAAATGGTGCTCCTTTCCTTCAGAGCCCTACCATGCCCCCAAACAAGAGACTTCCACCACATATGGGGTATTGGTGTACTCATAAAAAATAGAAAATAAAATAAATGTGGGAAAAAGTTACATTTTCATTTTTTCCTTCTACATTACTTTTGTTTCTGTGAAGCACCTAAAAAACTAACGTCTTAGGCTGCTGTCACACATCAGTTTTTTGCCGTGCGGCACAATCCGGTAAAACCAGAAATAATGGATCCGGCGTGTGTTGCCGCTGGATCCGTTCTTTCCCCATAGACTTCTATTAGTGCTGGATTGTGCCGAATAGCCTTGTGTTGCATCCGGCTTTTGCCGCATCTGGTGTAAATTGCTGATCCGGCGGCCGGGTGGAACGCTGCTTGCAGCGTTTTTTGTCTCCAGCGAAAAACCATATGGCACAGGATCCGGCGCCGTGCGGCATGAGTTGCAATGAAAGCCTATAGGTGCTGTATCCGTCATTATTCGGCATATGACGGAATCAAAATAAGGATCCGTTTTTTTGAACTGCGCATGCTCAGTAGCACAACGGATCCATCAAAAAACAGAAGGAACGCATGGAAAAAAGGGATGCAACAGATCCATTTTTTCGTCGGATCAGTTGCATCAGTTTTTCGACGGATTGTGCCGGACGGCAAAAAAACGGATGTGTGAACGTAGCCTTAAGGACGCTTTACACTGCAATATCGGTACCGACATCGCCAGCGTGCATACCCGCCCCCATCGGTTTTGCGACATGGGCAAATCTCTGCCCGTGTCACACAACATCGCCCGGACCCGTCACACGGACTTACCTTCCTTGCGACATCGCTGTGTCCGGCACACCACCTCCTTTCTAAGGGGTCGGTTTGTTCAGCGTCACAGCGACGTCACAGCAGCGTCACTGAACCCCAGCCCAATAGAAGCGGAGGGGCGGAGATGAGCGGGACGAACATCCCGCCCACCTCCTTCCTTCTGCATTGTGGCCGGGAGGCAGGTAAGGAGAGCTTCCTCATTCCTGCGGTGTCACACAGGAGCGATGTGTGATGCCGCAGGAACGAGGAACAACTTCATTACTGCTGCAGTAACGATATTTGAGAATAGACCCCCATGTCCCCGATGAGCGATTTTGCACGTTTTTGCGACGATGCAAAATCGCTCATAGGTGTCACACGCAACGGCATCGCTAAAGTGACCGGATGTGCGTCACAAATTCCGTGACCCCAACGAGATCACTTGAGCGATGTCGTAGCGTGTAAAGCCCGCTTAACGTGTTGTTTTGAGTAGTTTGAGGGGTAAAGTTTTTAAGAAGATTATTTTCTGTTATTTATGCCTCTTAACCTTACTTCAAATGTGGTTTGATGCCCACCTTTGATGCTGGTGTAAGTGGAAGAGAACATAAACTTGGTGGAAGCACATAATGAGGCAGAGAGTCAGAATGAAAGTACAGTAACTGTGACTACGACACAGGTCATGACAATCAACCGTAGCAGTGGGGTTACGATAAAGAAACAACAAAGACCTCAGGCATGCTGTCAAGCTTCAGTGATTATGGTTATGGGAGGACAGGTATATTATTAACATGAAGCAAAGTAATAACTAATGGATTCAAAAAGAAGTCCAAATTGACTTGCTGCCAGGATATCAAGTAAACTAGAGAAGTGAGTGTGCTGCTGGTGAATAGAGTACGTTAAGATTAGAGTTGAGCGTGGTTCGCGGTTCGAGGTTCTCCAGTTCGTGGCTCGAGTGATTTTGGGGGCTGTTCTAGATCGAACTAGAACTCGAGCTTTTTTGCTAAAGCTCGATAGTTCTAGATACGTTCGAGAACGGTTCTAGCAGCAAAAAGACAAGCTAATTACTAGCTGCTTTCCGCTGTAATAGTGTAAGTCACTCTGTGACTCACACTATTATGAAGTTTCAGCGTATAGTGTGCGGAAACAGCGCATTCAGATCACTGCTGTTTGGATAATGGCGATCTCCATTTTTTTTTTCCCCTTGTCTTCCTTCCCTAAGCGCGCGCGTGTAGTGGGGCGGGAGAGCATGTCAGCCAATCCCAGACACACACACAGCTAAGTGGACTTTTAGCCAGAGAAGCAACGGCATGTGTGATAGGATGTCCATGTCACATGTCCCTGCATTATAAAACCGGACATTTTCCTCCAGCACGCCATTATCTGCCTTCTGCGTCTTGGTGTCAGTCACCGCTGGCGTAGCTCCTGTCTCATATACTGCTGTGTACTCTCTATACACAGCGCTATACAGAATAGGGATAGAAGTTTCTTTCAGCCCTTGTAAGAGCTAATACCAGCAAGGTCAGAGCCATAGGTGACAGTCAGGTCCGTGAAAACAGATTTTAACAGCTACACAAGATGACAGCGTCTGTGTAGTTAAGGTCAGGGATTTCCTCGCTGCATTTCCCCATTAGGAGGGATAGAAAGGGAGGCTTCCTTTCCTCTACCCAGACCCACAACTCTGCCACTGTACCCTCCTGCCCTTTGCACACTCAAACTCATTGTTACTAAGCCATTATACTAGCAAACACTGAGGAAACTTAGTGGCATCCTAAAAGTGGCTGTTGGACTTCATTATTGTCCCACTAGTGCAAATCTATTTGCAGCAACTCTGCATTGCACACTCAAACTCATTGTTACTAAGCCATTATACTAGCAAACACTGAGGAAACTTAGTGGCATCCTAAAAGTGGCTGTTGGACTTCATTATTGACCCACTAGTGCAAATCTATTTGCAGCACCTCTGCATTGAACACTCAAACTCATTGTTACTAAGCCATTATACTAGCAAACACTGAGGAAACTTAGTGGCATCCTAAAAGTGGCTGTTGGACTTCATTATTGTCCCACTGGTGCAAAGCTATTTGCAGCACCACTGCATTGCACACTCAAACTCATTGTTACTAAGCCATTATTCTAGCAAACACTGAGGAAACTTAGTGGCATCCTAAAAGTGGCTGTTGGACTTCATTATTGTCCCACTGGTGCAAAGCTATTTCTAGCACCTCTGCATGACACCCTCCTGCTCTGTTTTTAATAAGCTATAATAATAGCAAAAAATGCTGCCATTTAGTGGCATACAAAAAGTGGCTGTTGGACTTCCATTAGTGTCCCACTATTGCAAATATATTTGCAGCACCTCTGCATTGCACACTCAAACTCATTGTTACTAAGCCATTATTCTAGCAAACACTGAGGAAACTTAGTGGCATCCTAAAAGTGGCTGTTGGACTTCATTATTGTCCCACTGGTGCAAAGCTATTCCTAGCACCTCTGCATGACACCCTCCTGCTCTATTTTTAATAAGCTATAATAATAGCAAAAAATGCTGCCATTTAGTGGCATACAAAAAGTGGCTGTTGGACTTCCATTAGTGTCCCACTGGTGCCAAGCTATTTCTAGCACCTCTGCATGACACCCTCCTGCTCTGTTTTTAATAAGCTATAATAATAGCAAAAAATGCTGCCATTTAGTGGCATACAAAAAGTGGCTGTTGGACTTCCATTAGTGTCCCACTGGTGCCAAGCTATTTCTAGCACCTCTGCATGACACCCTCCTGCTCTGTTTTTAGTAAGCTATAATAATAGCAAAAAATGCTGCCATTTAGTGGCATACAAGAAGTGGCTGTTGTACTCCATTAGTGTCCCACTGGTGTCAAGCTATTTCTAGCACCTCTGCATGACACCCTCCTGCTCTGTTTTTAATAAGCTATAATAATAGCAAAAAATGCTGCCATTTAGTGGCATACAAAAAGTGGCTGTTGGACTTCCATTAGTGTCCCACTATTGCAAATCTATTTGCAGCACCTGTGCATTGCACACTCAAACTCATTGTTACTAAGCCATTATACTAGCAAACACTGAGGAAACTTAGTGGCATCCTAAAAGTGGCTGTTGGACTTCATTATTGTCCCACTGGTGCAAAGCTATTTGCAGCACCACTGCATTGCACACTCAAACTCATTGTTACTAAGCCATTATACTAGCAAACACTGAGGGAACTTAGTGGCATCCTAAAAGTGGCTGTTGGACTTCATTATTGTCCCACTGGTGCAAAGCTATTTCTAGCACCTCTGCATGACACCCTCCTGCTCTGATTTTAATAAGCTATAATAATAGCAAAAAATGCTGCCATTTAGTGACATACAAAAAGTGGCTTTTGGACTTCCATTAGTGTCCCACTATTGCAAATCTATTTGCAGCACCTCTGCATTGCACACTCAGACTCATTGTTACTAAGATACAAGAGAAATAGAAGTCTGTAGTTTTGCCTAAGTAACCACAAGCCCCATAGTCAGGTTCAAAAAACTCTCATACGCACTGAAGTGCAGGTAAAAAGTACATTTTTAATTGAACAGACAAAAATGATACAGGGCAAGCAAGGTGCTAGAAAAGTACAAAAAGGTTTCCAATACAACAGGGGTGAAAAAATTCCCCACATGCGGCTGCATGCAAAAAATTGTTACAGGTAGCTGTTAAAAACTCACTGATGTGGTTAGTGCTTGAACCAACAATAAATAGATACCTCCAGGTAAGAACCCCAAAAGGGGTTATACTGCTGCATAGGACAGCGTACCAGCTGAGGATAGGTAACAAGTGAGCACAGCACAAAAAAGCCCACATACAGCAAGGAGCTTACCGAAACACGTGTTGGGACTATCCCCATGTGTGCCTGCATGCTCCTTCATGTCTATTCGGTAAGCTTCAATTGTATTTTTCTGTGTCCTTTCACAGTGTTGCTTTTGAACAGTATGGATCTTAGGGCCCGTGAAACTACGTGGCAGACCCAGTTGAATAAGGTTTTTGATAACGAGGGTGATGTGGACAATACGGCAGACTCCAGATCGCACAGGGAACTCTGCAGCCAACTTAAGCTACTAATTAATCGCAGAATGAGACTCTGGTGAAACAAGGCTTTCATGCAGCGTTATGTCGATCGTGATTTGATACCTAGAGGTCTTAGGGTGCAAGTGTTCCCCTCATTCAGTGTCACGGATGAGACATTTAAACGAGACTGGGAGGACGCAGCTTCTGCGTGCTCCAAGTCCTTTATGTTGTTACTTATTAAAAATAATGAGACCTCTCTCCGTGATCTGGATGGGGAGATCGCTACCCTGCAAGACCGTCTACCACAAGAACTTACCCCCCTGGAATTGTCCAATTTTAATGAGACGATGGACAAAGAATTTACCAAGTGGGAGAAGGAACTGGTCTCAAATAAAACTAAAAAATACCAACGGGATGTTACAGATTATAAGAATCAACAGGTGTATCGCTGGCGGGGAAATGTACGTCGTAGAAGGCATTTTATCGGGCTGCCAACCTCTGTGTCCGCCTCCTCTGTCTCTTCGCTGGAGGACGAGGGCTCGACATCTCATGCTTTATCAAGACCTGTGACCAGAGGGTTTGCGGTTAAAAACCGAGCCAATAAGGCACCTCCAGGCCCTTCCAAACCTATATCGGGCACAATTGCGAAAAAAGCAATACTAACGAACTGGAGGTGATTAACCTATCCCAAGTTGTACTTTCTGATGACCAGGTTGAAGTGTTGAAATTGGGCTTAACCTTTGTTCCTAATTGTGACTTTGACCTCTTTACAGTTTCAAAGGACCTGAACCTGTTCCTCAGAAAGCTGGTCCTCCATAAGCTACATTCTAAGAGGTCCGGACTCTGTCTGTCCACCGCTGAGACTGAGGAGGAGGCTGTTCGCACACTTGAGGAACTCGAGGGTCAGGCATCTGGTGAGTTGTCTGGCATTTTCCCTACACATTTACACCTACGCTCTACCACGTTCCCCCCCATTTTCGCTGTGCCCCCAGGTTCAGATCTTCCATGACTTAGTCATGGGAGACCTGAAATCACTCTCCAGGAGTAAGTTATCTAATAATTTGTCAGCTAAACATCAACGGGCTCTTGGGGAGTTGAAGAGGCTGGAGGGGGTAGTGATAAAACCAGCGGATAAGGGGGGTAACGTGGTCATTTGGCCCACTACTATGTATGAGCGTGAGGTGTACAGGCAACTGAGGAATGCCGACTTCTACCAGATTCTTCCCTCGAACCCGACTAATGCCTTTTTAACCCAGTTGACTCTCATACTCGAAAATGCTCTCGCCTCAGGTACCATTACCAAAAAGATTTATGATGGTCTCCTTCCAAGGTTGCCGGTGATGCCCACGTTCTACCTATTGCCTAAAATACATAAGAACCCTCGGGTGCCCCCTGGGCGTCCAATTGTCTCTGGCATGGGAGGGCTGTGCGATGCAGTGTGCAAATTTATAGATTTTTATCTCCAACCTTTGGTTGAGACGCTGCCCTCCCATGTCAGAGACACTTTGAACGTCCTGAGGGGGCTTAATGGTTTGCCAGTGGACGTGGGCGTATCACTAGTGACCTTGGATGTGGAGACATTGTATACCAACATCTGCCATGAACATGGCCTACAGGCGGTTGAGTATTTTCTGAGTATGAGTAACTGGGCACCCCCCTACAACACCTGATTCTGGAGTTATTGGAGTTCATATTGACGCACAATGCCTTCACCTTCGGCGAGCAGTTCTACCTCCAGCGGCGCGGCACTGCGATGGGGGCGGCTTGCGCGCCATTGTACGCAAGCCTCTTCCTGGGTTACTGGGAGCTAACAGAAAGCACAAGAGAGAGGTGTTCAATGCCGCGCCAATAGATCACTTCAGAAGATGTTCAGATCAGTGTCACTTTATTGTCATTCAGGTCGACGCGTTTCTGGAGCATCTGCCCCCTTCATCAGGACCACCAGAAATAGAAATAACATCCAATCTGTCCAGGTTAGACAGTGCATACAATATATAGACATAGTGACGTCATAGGAACATCCCTCAAGAAAAAAACGAGCGGGAAAGGATGCCACGTTGCAAGTTGTGACGTCCTATATACCCTTAACATAAAAATACAAAAAATCATCTGTGTGTAGCATATATTAGTTGATAATGGACACATATTTCCTTATAAAAAGGACAAAAACTATTTTTCATATTTATACAAAAAGAAAAAAAGGAAAAACCTAGACAGTGTGTAAAAACATTTACCTCTATATGTGATAATCAAATTTATGTAAGTATAGACCAGTGAGTATCATACTCGTTTCATGTGCCGGACAAGTCAGCGATCTCCCAGAGAAGGGAGAAGAACCCTAGACCTTATATGTTTATTTCACATCATATATAATGAAGACACGGCATTATAACCTGCCGCCACCAGTGATTATCTATCTTTCACCCGAAAAATGGAAATACAGGTGCTGGGCAAGAAAGAAGAATTGGAACATTTTGAAGAACCGCTTCTGATCAGTGAACTCAGACCGCAGTTCAACCAAGGGCAAGACCGTGGGAAAAAATAGAAAGGAGCATGCGCCAGAGCCCAGTCAAGATCATGAGCCGGCACAAGTTCACGGGAGGGCAAGAGCGTGGGAACCAAACCCACTGCGCATGCTCGGCCCCTATGGGTCTCTGTGACACCGCACCAACAGATTACACCCATATGACCCTAGCTATTTGAACAAACCGTGAACATAATCCTGATCACACAATGATCAGACTAAAGTTATGATCACCGCCGCAGATCCCAATAGTGATTAGACACACAACGAAGCCGAGACGTGTCTCAGGGCCACCCGTGTGAGAAGAACAGACAGAAGTAAAAACTTCAAACCTAGTCCTTAAATATAAATAAGATTAATATATAAATAAATAGAAGGAGCAGTGCCCACACCCCTACTCAGGACTCTAAATGCAGACACATGGAAGGTACATGCACAACAAAATGCATAAGAGAACAGTAAACCCACCAAAGACACAAATTAACCAAGTACAGAATAGTCCCAAACCCAGGGCCAAGCAAGAAAACAGGACAAAAAAGTACCACCGCTGAACTCCACCCGACAATTTCAATAAACGGGGAAGACCAGGGGTATAAAGGGGACGCTCATTAGTATATATACTCAGGGAAGAAAAGGCATGATCAGTAGTATATCCAACAGCGACAAACGCTATTTCACCAACCGGGGAAGCTCACTTCACACCGGTGTAATGAAAGATCGGTCCCCACAAAAGGCACCAAATCCAGCAAAGTATATAAATATAGACCATGAAGCCCGTGTTATATTGAAATTCTGTCAAACCGGACAAAAACCATATGTAAAAAATATATATATATATGTACACACATATACATAGTACAGGTCTGGTGACCTTATTAAAACTCGCAATGCATATAGCCATAAAATTATTACATATAAATAAACCATTTCAACGATAAAACCAATATATAAATATAAATATAAATAAATTTATATAAATATACAGTAAAAATAAACAATAAAAATATAAAAACATATATATATATAAAAAATCAGTGGAACAAATCAGTGACCTCATTAAGGCCATGGGGTTTTAAAGTATTAAGTTTATAAATCCAGTATGTTTCTTTTTTGTTGAGGGTCTCCATCCTATTCGTGACGAAGAACGGTATATGCTCAATCGGGGTAACCTTCAAGACAATTTTCTTATCATGACAAATAGTAGTATGTCGGGACAAACCATGGAGCATGTACCCTATTTTAATGTTGTGCCTATGAGAGTTAATACGATTATGAAGGGCTTGTGTGGTCCTCCCTACATATCGTTTGTCGCAGTCACATTCAATCAGATAGATGACATAATCTGATTGACACGTAAGGTGTCCTCGTATAACAAATTCCATACTTCCAGGGCTACATCCAAAACTGACCCGCCCATGCTGGATTCTTATTTATATTTAAGGATTAGGTTTGAAGTTTTTACTTCTGTCTGTTCTTCTCACACGGGTGGCCCTGAGACACGTCTCGGCTTCGTTGTGTGTCTAATCACTATTGGGATCTGCGGCGGTGATCATAACTTTAGTCTGATCATTGTGTGGTCAGGATTATGTTCACGGTTTGTTCAAATAGCTAGGGTCATATGGGTGTAATCTGTTGGTGCGGTGTCACAGAGACCCATAGGGGCCGAGCATGCGCAGTGGGTTTGGTTCCCACGCTCTTGCCCTCCCGTGAACTTGTGCCGGCTCATGATCTTGACTGGGCTCTGGCGCATGCTCCTTTCTATTTTTTCCCACGGTCTTGCCCTTGGTTGAATTGCAGTCTGAGTTCACTGATCAGAAGCGGTTCTTCAAAATGTTCCAATTCTTCTTTCTTGCACAGCACCTGTATTTCCATTTTTCGGGTGAAAGATAGATAATCACTGGTGGCGGCAGGTTATAATGCCGTGTCTTCGTTATATATGATGTGAAATAAACATATAAGGTCTAGGGTTCTTCTCCCTTCTCTGGGAGATCGCTGACTTGTCCGGCACATGAAACGAGTATGATACTCACTGGTCTATACTTACATAAATTTGATTATCACATATAGAGGTAAATGTTTTTACACACTGTCTAGGTTTTTCCTTTTTTTCTTTTTGTATAAATATGAAAAATAGTTTTTGTCCTTTTTATAAGGAAATATGTGTCCATTATCAACTAATATATGCTACACACAGATGATTTTTTGTATTTTTATGTTAAGGGTATATAGGACGTCACAACTTGCAACGTGGCATCCTTTCCCGCTCGTTTTTTTCTTGAGGGATGTTCCTATGACGTCACTATGTCTATATATTGTATGCACTGTCTAACCTGGACAGATTGGATGTTATTTCTATTTCTGGTGGTCCTGATGAAGGGGGCAGATGCTCCAGAAACACGTCGACCTGAATGACAATAAAGTGACACTGATCTGAACATCTTCTGAAGTGATCTATTGGCGCGGCATTGAACACCTCTCTCTTGTGCTTTCTGTTATCTACCATATTGGTGGCTGCAGCCCTGGATCGTTTGATATATGCGATTATAGTAGTTGTGGCTTCTCACAACTACAATTGGTGAGTAGGTTTACTCCCCCTTCCCCACCCCTTACATATTGGGGTAAGACCCTATTGCGCTTGTTTTTCCACAGCTGTTTTTTCTGGGTTACTGGGAGCGGGAGGTTTTCGGCGGTGGCGTGCCGGCTAGCTCCCATGTGCAGTGCTGGCTCCGCTATATAGATGACATTTTCGTCATCTGGGGGGGAACCACGTCGGAGCTTGAGGGCTTTGTGCGTCACTTGAACTCCAACTCTTTTAACATCTATCTTACTTTTCATGCAGACCTGGCTAGGGTGGACTTCCTGGACATCAGTATATCTATTGGTGACCAGGGCCTCCTGTCTACTGATATCTACCGTAAACCCTCTTACGTGAATGCTCTCCTTCACGCATCCTCCGGCCATCCCAAATCCACCATTAACGCCATTTCCCCGGGACAATTTATCCGGTTAAAACGGATTTGCTCCGAGACTGGTGTGTTTGAGGATCGGGCCGGTGAGATGCGTGATAGGTTCAGAGAGAGGGGTTACAGTATAAGATCTATCAAAAAGGCATATAGACATGCCAGGTCAACCCCCCCGAGACCAACTCCTCTTAAGATTCAATCACGATAAGACACGCTGCATGGAACCTAAGTTACGCTTTGTCTCGTCATTCAATCGTCAGTGGGACCAAATTAGAGGTATTCTTTCTGAGCATTGGCCTGTGTTGCAAACAGAGCCTGCTCTAAGGGATACCCTGCCGGAATGCCCCCTCATGACGGCCCGTCGCGGCCGCAGTCTGTGTGATATGCTGGTCCACAGCCACTACGTCACAAGGAATAAGTTACCTTTCCCTATTGGACGCCCTGTCTATGGCTCATTTCCTTGTGGATCATGCCTCGCTTGCCATCATGGCAACATCATCCGGGCAACCTCTTTTACCTCCTCTAGCGGCTCCAGGACGTTTGAGATACGACAGTATATCTCGTGCAGTAGCACGGGCGTAATTTATTACGCCACGTGTGAATGCAATTTGATATACGTCGGTCTCACGAGTCGTGAACTTAGAGTCTGCACGAGGGAGCATGTAAGGGACATTATTGCCTCTAAGGAGGTTAAACCCAATGATGTTGACACCCTTAAGACTATTCCCCGCCACTTTAGGCTGCATCACCGGTCGGACCCCTCAGGGTTGAAGGTGAGGGGTATTGACCGGGTGCACCTTGGCCTTAGAGGTGGGGACATCCATAGGGTGTTGGCCAGGGCAGAGTGTCGTTGGATTTTCCTCCTTGACACAGTGGCACATAACGCATTGAATGAGAGACAAACCTTTGCGTCTTTCTTATAAGGCAGTATGTCTCTTGTTGGCGATTTTGAATATAACTGGTATCTTGTTGTTGGTTGCGGTACCTAGCTGTCGTTCGCTTGTTTTTTGAGTCGCTTTTTAATCCCTATTAATATTTTTATGTTTTTTAACGTCACTTTTTTTGTGTTTTTTCTTTTCACAGTCCACCCCTTTTTAATGCTTTATTATCCCTGCCGGATTTTTTTATACCATATCTGGAGGCCTGTCTCTACTATGAATATGAATGAGAGTGGCTAGTGGCAGTAATATTGCCTGTTGGATCATCACTGTGAATCTACTCATTATTCAACCTCTGCCAATATTAAACTGCATTATGATATGATGTTTTTTACCTAATATATATCCTAGCTATTGCTGTAATTTCTCAAATTTTGTACTTGTATTCAATGTGTTGTTATTTACACTGCATAGTTTTGATATCTTTAGTCCGATTTTAGATCTATATCAGATGCGCTGCTAAATAGGCTGATATCTATCACTATATAATGCCTGTTCATCAATATGTCCGCTTTTTTCATGGCTATTTACTAAACGCTATCTGCCCTTACCTCTGCCAGGACTCAATATGGTTTTTTTGCGATCGTACTTCCTGGTTGCGGGATTGTGCATGCGCGGTGGGTACGGCTCTCCTCCTGGCGTCCCCTGGGTTAGCTGACGTCACTACAGGGAGTTTCCCTCACTCTGGTGACGCTGGAGTAGCCGCCCACACCGCTGCCTTCGCTTCCCTGCCCCATGGAACCGCGACATGTGGTGCTGATTCCATGTTGTTACGGCAGGTATATTAAGCTCACTTCCTTCCCTATTGTCCATGGTCCCCTGAAGAAGTTACCATACGAAACACGTGTTGGGACTATCCCCATGTGTGCCTGCATGCTTCTTCATGTCTAATCGGTAAGCTCCTTGCTGTATGTGGGCTTTTTTGTGCTGTGCTCACTTGTTACCTATCCTCAGCTGGTACGCTGTCCTATGCAGCAGTATAACCCCTTTTGGGGTTCTTACTAGAGATGAGCGAACTGGTCCCGGTTCGGCTCAAGGCCGGTTCGCCGAACGGGGGTCCCGTTCGAGTTCGGTTCGTCGAACGTTCGACGAACCGAACTCGAACGTATAGGCTAGAATGGGAGGCAATCACAAACACATAAAAATGCATGATAAATGTACACAAACAGTTAAGAAACATTGCCATCACACTTACCGGTCCTCGCGATCCCTCCTGCACTCTGTCCCCTGCCGCTATTCCATCCGATGATCGCTGAATCCTCCCGGTAACCTGCACTGCCAGCAGAGATGCAGGACCTATCGTGATGTCAAAATAGCCATGTGACCAGTCACGTGGCTATTATCTCATTGGCTACAGACTGGTCACATGACTATGACACATCATGTAGGACCTGCGAGTGCATCTCTCCAGTACACGGTGCACATATGTGTATCGCCGTGTACCGGCGACATGCTCTAGCACACGGTCGACTCCCCGTTCCGTTAGGGACCGGCTGACACAGCCGGTCATTAACGGAGATCACCATTGCCATAGCAACGCAGTTAGCGGTGACGTCACCGCTAACCGCGGCTCCGAGAGCACCATTGCTATGGTAACGCTTCTGTCAGCGTTACCGCTAGCAGCCAGCACTGATCACTCACGGAGTGAAGGCTGCACGCTGCTTCCCGATTCTAGTGATGATTGTAGTGAGGATGGAGGTTCCCCAGCCCCAAGTGATGAGCTGGGGAATCTCATCCTTCCTCACTACAATCGTCACTACTACTACACTAGAAAGAAAGAAGACAGAAGAGCAGGATCGTGGAGGGCTGACAGGGGGTAATAAAGATGGAGTCTCTAATGTGTCTGTGTATTTATTTCTATTAAAGTATTTTTTCTCTGTGTGGTGTCTTTTTTTAACCCTTTATTGGAGATTCTTAATGGCCGGGTCAAACGTGCCTGACATTAAGAATCTCTGGCTTAATACTGGCTGGTAAAACAAAGCCAGTATTAACTCATGATTACCCAACAAGCCATTCGGCTCCAGGGCTGTTGGAAGAGTTGGATACAGCGCCAGATGATGGCGCTTCTATGAGAGCGCCATTTTCTGGGACGGCTGCGGACTGAAATCCGCAGCAGAGGCGCCCACAAACCTCGGGCTAACCTTTGCTGCGGATTCCAATCCCCAGCTGCCTAGTTGTACCCGGCTGGACACAAAAATGGGGCGAAGCCCACGTCATTTGTTTTTTAATTATTTCATGAAATAAATGAAATAATTAAAAAAAACGGGCTTCCCTATATTTTTGGTTCCCAGCCGGGTACAAATAGGCAACTGGGGGTTGGAGGCAGCCCGTGGCTGCCAGCTGTACCTGGCTAGCATACAAAAATATGGCGAAGCCCACGTCATTTTTTTGGTGGGCAAAAAAATTCTGCATACAGTCCTGGATGGAGTATGCTGAGCCTTGTAGTTCTGCAGCTGCTGTCTGCTCTTCTCCATACAGACAGACAGCAGCTGCAGAACTACAAGGCTCAGCATACTCCATCCAGGACTGTATGCAGAAGTTTTTTGCCCACTGAAAAAATTATGTGGGCTTCGCCATATTTTTGTATGCTAGCCAGGTACAGCAGGCAGGTACGGCTGCCCCCAACCCCCAGTTGCCTATTTGTACCCGGCTGGGAACCAAAAATAAAGGGAAGCCCTTTTTTTATTATTTCATGAAATAATTAGAAAACAAATGATGTAGGCTTTGCCCCATTTTTGTGTCCAGCCAGGTACAACTAGGCAGCTGGGGATTGGAAACCGCACCACAGGTTGGCCTGAGCTTTTCTGGGCCCCACTGCTGCGAATTGCAGTCTGCATCCGCCTCAGAAAATGGCATTTTCATAGAAGCGCCATCTTCTGGTGCTGTATCCAACTCTTCCAGCACCTGCCTGCTATACCTGGCTAGCATACAAAAATATGGCGAAGCTCACGTCCTTTTTTTGTAGTTTTTTGGCAAAAAAAATAAAAAATGCTTCCCTGGATTTTCCATTGCCAGTGAAGGTAACACCAAGCAGTGGGGGTTAGCAGCCAGTAGCTGCTTGGATTACCCTTAGCTAGCAATACAAAAAATGCAGCGGAAGCCCATATATATTTTTTTTAATTATTTATTTAAATAACTAAAAATAAAATGGGCTTCCCTGTATTTTGATTGCTGGACATCACAGTGCTGTAAAAATAAATCTTTAAAAAAATGACGTAGCGCTCCGCGGTATTTTTGATTCTCAGCGCAGATAAAGCAGACAGCTATGGGTTGCCACCCCCATCTGCCTGCCGTTACCTTGGTTGTCAATCAAAATACAGGGAAGCCCATTAATTTTTTCTATTTAAAAAATAGTTAAAAAAAAAAAATGACGTTGGGTCCCCCCATTTTTGATAGCCAGCTAGGGTAAAGCAGACGGCTGTAGCCTGAAAACCCCAGCTGGCAGCTTTACCGTGGTTGGGGATCCAATGTGGAGGTCCCCTCAGGCTCTTTTTTATAATTATTTTATAAATATTAATAATTACACAATAAAAGTAGGGTCCCCCCCAAATTGGATCACCAGCCAAGGTAAAGCGGACAGCTGTGGTCTGGTATTCTCAGGGTGGGAAGGTCCATAGTTATTGGGCCTTCACAGCCTAAAAATAGCAGGCCGCAGGCACCCCAGACGTGGCGCATACACTAGATGCGCCAATCCTGGCGCTTCACCCCAGCTCATCCCGTGCCCTGGTGCAGTGGCAAACGGGGTACTAAATCGGGTTGATACTAGCTGTAAAGTCACCTGAGATCAAGCCCAGCAGTTTGTGATGTCATGGCGTCTATTAGATACCCAACATCATAAACTGTCAGTACTAACAAAAACAAAAAATCGACAAAAGAAATGTATTTGAAAAAAAAGTCCCCAAAACGTTTCCTCTTTCACCAATTTATTGTAAGAAAAAAAATAAAGGGGTCCCACGACGACTCTGGACCGTCTAGAATATGGGGGGGAGACACTCAGGGAATGTATCCCCCATTTTCTAGGAGTGCGGACCCTTCATGTGAGGAATGTGGGTGCAATGAATCTGCACTCACTCTCCCCGGGTCCACAGCAGCAGAGTCCATGTCGTAATGGTTGCTACCAAAACTGCAATGCCCTGCTCATGAGGTAAGGGCATGCCTAATCAGGAGAACTACTGTAGAGGAAGCTCTGCTCACTGGTATATAGGTGCTCAGAGGTAATAATAGATAAAATTAGTGAGTAACCTCGGCACTCTAAATCTCCCAGACTAAGTCAGTAAGTCACAATGGATAGTAATGCAAAATCACTCTTTATTGGTCCGTATTAAGAAATTTTTTTTTCATAAGCATATATGTTTTTGTCCAAAACAAGTTACAAATGACGTTTCGGCCTGAGCCTTCGTCAGATTGGACTTATCTGCATGTAATCATGAAAAATGACAATAATCAGTATCACATAAGAGTGAGAGAACAATAACATAAACTCGAAAAATGTAGAGGTACAATTGGGATGCAGCAAAAAAATTGCAACACAGCAAGAAATGAAACACATGATACAAATGTCATAATACAGTACAAGGACAATATAGTAATGACAAATATGGGGTCAGAGTAGGCTTAGACAGCTCTGGTATGAAAGAGATGTCAATCATAAAGTAACATGTGCAGTAGGTGTAGAGCTACAGTATGCATGGCAGAGCTAATGGGTAGACCAACCATAGAAAAAGAACGGAGAAAAAGTGGAGAAAAAGTGGAGAAAAAATGGAGAAAAAGTGGAGAATAAGTGGAGAATAAGTGGAGAAAAAGTGGAGAATAAGTGGAGAATAAGTGGAGAAAAAGTGGAGAAAAAGTGGAGAAAAAGTGGAGAAAAAGTGGAGAAAAAGTGGAGAATAAATGGAGAAAAAGTGGAGAAAAAGTGGAGAAAAAGTGGAGAATAAGTGGAGAATAAGTGGAGAATATGTGGAGAATATGTGGAGAAAAAATGGAGAAAAAGTGGAGAAAAAGTTTGAGAAAAAGTGGAGAATAAGTGGAGAATAAGTGGAGAAAAAGTGGAGAAAAAAATGGAGAAAAAGTGGAGAAAAAGTGGAGAAAAAGTGGAGAAAAAGTGGAGAATAAGTGGAGAATAAATGGAGAAAAAGTGGAGAAAAAGTGGAGAAAAAAATGGAGAATAAGTGGAGAATAAGTGGAGAATAAGTGGAGAATATGTGGAGAATATGTGGAGAATATGTGGAGAATAAGTGGAGAATAAGTGGAGAAAAAGTGGAGAAAAAGTGGAGAAAAAGTGGAGAAAAAAATGGAGAATAAGTGGAGAATAAGTGGAGAATAAGTGGAGAATAAGTGGAGAATATGTGGAGAATATGTGGAGAATAAGTGGAGAAAAAGTGGAGAAAAAGTGGAGAAAAAGTGGAGAAAAAGTGGAGAAAAAGTGGAGAAAAAGTGGAGAAAAAGTGGAGAATAAATGGAGAAAAAGTGGAGAAAAAGTGGAGAAAAAGTGGAGAAAAAGTGGAGAATAAGTGGGGAATAAGTGGAGAAAAAGTGGAGAAAAAGTGGAGAAAAAGTGGAGAAAAAGTGGAGAAAAAGTGGAGAAAAAGTGGAGAAAAAATGGAGAAAAAGTGGAGAAAAAGTGGAGAATAAATGGAGAAAAAGTGGAGAAAAAGTGGAGAAAAAGTGGAGAAAAAGTGGAGAAAAAGTGGAGAAAAAGTGGAGAATAAATGGAGAAAAAGTGGAGAAAAAGTGGAGAAAAAGTGGAGAATAAGTGGGGAATAAGTGGAGAAAAAGTGGAGAAAAAGTGGAGAAAAAGTGAAGAAAAAGTGGAGAAAAAGTGGAGAAAAAGTGGAGAAAAAGTGGAGAAAAAAATGGAGAAAAAGTGGAGAAAAAGTGGAGAATAAATGGAGAAAAAGTGGAGAAAAAGTGGAGAAAAAAGTGGAGAATAAGTGGAGAATAAGTGGAGAAAAAGTGGAGAATAAATGGAGAAAAAGTGGAGAAAAAGTGGAGAAAAAGTGGAGAAAAAAATGGAGAAAAAGTGGAGAATAAGTGGAGAAAAAGTGGAGAAAAAGTGGAGAATAAATGGAGAAAAAGTGGAGAAAAAGTGGAGAAAAAAATGGAGAAAAAGTGGAGAAAAAGTGGAGAATAAATGGAGAAAAAGTGGAGAAAAAGTGGAGAAAAAAGTGGAGAATAAGTGGAGAATAAGTGGAGAAAAAGTGGAGAATAAATGGAGAAAAAGTGGAGAAAAAGTGGAGAAAAAGTGGAGAAAAAAATGGAGAAAAAGTGGAGAATAAGTGGAGAAAAAGTGGAGAAAAAGTGGAGAATAAATGGAGAAAAAGTGGAGAAAAAGTGGAGAAAAAAGTGGAGAATAAGTGGAGAATAAGTGGAGAATAAGTGGAGAAAAAGTGGAGAAAAAGTAGAGAATAAGTGGAGAAAAAGTGGAGAAAAAGTGGAGAAAAAGTGGAGAAAAAGTGGAGAAAAATTGGAGAAAAAGGGAGAAAAAGTAGAGAAAAGGTGGAGAAAAAGTGGAGAAAAAAATGGAGAAAAAGTGGAGAATAAATGGAGAAAAAGTGGAGAAAAAGTGGAGAAAAAGTGGAGAAAAGGTGGAGAAAAAGTGGAGAAAAAAATGGAGAAAAAGTGGAGAAAAAGTGGAGAAAAAGTGGAGAAAAAGTGGAGAAAAAATGGAGAAAAAGTGGAGAAAAAGTGGAGAATAAATGGAGAAAAAGTGGAGAAAAAGTGGAGAAAAAGTGGAGAATAAGTGGAGAATAAGTGGAGAAAAGGTGGAGAAAAAGTGGAGAAAAAGTGGAGAAAAAGTGGAGAAAAAAATGGAGAAAAAGTGGAGAAAAAGTGGAGAAAAGGTGGAGAAAAAGTGGAGAAAAAGTAGAGAATAAGTGGAGAAAAAGTGGAGAAAAAAATGGAGAAAAAGTGGAGAAAAAGTGGAGAAAAAAATGGAGAAAAAGTGGAGAAAAAGTGGAGAAAAAGTGGAGAAAAAGTGGAGAAAAGGTGGAGAAAAAGTGGAGAAAAAAATTCTCCACTTTTTCTCCATTTATTCTCCACTTTTTCTCCACTGTTTCTCCACTTTTTCTCCACTTTTTCTCCACTTTTTTCTCCACTTTTTCTCCACTTTTTCTCCATTTATTCTCCACTTTTTCTCCACTGTTTCTCCATTTTTTTCTCCACTTTTTCTCCACTGTTTCTCCATTTTTTTCTCCACTTTTTCTCCACTTTTTCTCCACTGTTTCTCCATTTTTTCTCCACTTTTTATCCACTTTTTCTCCACTGTTTCTCCACTGTTTCTCCACTGTTTCTCCATTTTTTTCTCCACTTTTTCTCCACTTTTTCTCCACTTTTTCTCCATTTTTTTCTCCTTTTTTTCTCCACTTTTTCTCCACTTTTTCTTCATTTTTTTCTCCACTTTTTCTCCACTTTTTCTCCACTTTTTCTCCACTTTTTCTCCACCTTTTCTCCATTTTTTCTCCATTTTTTCTCAAGTGGAGAAAAAAGTGGAGAAAAAAGTGGAGCACCCTTTGGTGCCTTTCATGTGGCACTAAGGGGTGCTTAGCTTTGTATTTAGCCAAAAAAATGAAAAGAAAAATGACGTAGGGTTCCCCCTAGTTTTGTAGCCAGCTAGGGTAAAGCAGACGGCTGCAGCCTGCAGACCACAGCTGGCAACCTCACCTTGGCTGGTAATCCAAAACTGAGGGCACCCCACGCTGTTATTTTAAATTAAATAAATAATTAAAAAAAAAACACGTAGGGGTCCCCCAAAATTGGATTACCAGCCAAGGTAAAGCAGACAGCTGGGGCCTGATATTCTCAGACTAGGGAGGTCCATGGTTATTGGACTCTCCCCAGCCTAAAAATAGCAGGCCGCAGCCGCCCCAGAAGTGGCGCATCCATTAGATGCGCCAATCCTGGTGCTTCGCCCCAGCTCATCCCGCGCCCTGGTGCGGTGGCAAACGGGGTAATATATGGGGTTAATACCAGATGTGTAATGTCACCTGGCATCAAGCCCTGGGGTTGGTGAGGTCAGGCGTCTATCAGATACCCGACATCACCAACCCAGTCAGTAATAAAAAAAAATAGACGACAGCCACATTTTTATTTGAAAAAACACTTCCCAAAACATTCCCTCTTTAACCAATTTATTAGAATGAAAAACAAATCCAGGTCTGGTGCAATCCAAGGGGTTGCCATGACGATCCACACTGTCCCAGTCAATGAAGAGCAGGATCTTCCCCATTGACTGGGAGAGCAATGCAGTGACCTGAGCTAACATCAATGGGTCAGCCCAGGTCACTGCAGGGCATGACAAGTGCTGCTGTCAGCGAGGTACATTACCTGCGCTGATCTCCAGCACTGCCGACAGCCCCTGTCACTGAGGTCAATGACCGGCGCCTTCACATCAAGTATCGCGAGAGGTCCGTGACGTCTCGGGTCGGAAGCGAGAGGTGATGTGACAAGCGGCGGCCATGGAGGACAGTGACAGCGCTGAGGTCGGGATGGCGGGACTTCATCACCGCAGGTAAGCCGAGCGGGGGGGGATGTGTGTGTGTGTGTGTGTGTGTGTGTGTGTATGTATGTGTACGTGTGTGTGTGTATGTGTACATGCCGCGGGCAGGAGGGGGCGGAGTGAGCTGAGCGGGAATTGTGGGCTTCCTGCACGTAACTAAGATAAACATCTGGTTACTAACCAAAGCGCTTTGCTTGGATACCCGATGTTTATCTTGGTTACCAGCTTGTGACAGGCTGCCAGCGATGGCTCCTGCACACTGTAGCTGTAAAAAGCCCTGCTTTTTGCTGCTAGAACCGTTCTCGAACGTATCTAGAACTATCGAGCTTTTGCAAAAAGCTCGAGTTCTAGTTCGATCTCGAACAGCTCCGAAAATCACTCGAGCTTAGAACTGGAGAACCTCGAACCACGAACCGCGCTCAACTCTAGTTCTTACCTGGAGGTATCTATTTATTGTTGGTTCCAGCACTAACCACATCAGTGAGTTTTTAACAGCTACCTGTAACAATTTTTTGCATGCAGCCGCATGTGGGGAATTTTTTCACCTCTGTTGTATTGGAAACCTTTTTGTACTTTTCTAGCACCTTGCTTGCCCTGTATCATTTTTGTCTGTTCAATTAAAAATGTACTTTTTACCTGCACTTCAGTGCGTATGAGAGTTTTTTGAACCTGACTATGGGGCTTGTGGTTACTCAGGCAAAACTAAAGACTTCTATTTCTCTTGTATCTATATGTTCCTTGAAGTTGTTGCCTTTTACTACTATTGAAATCCAATTATACTGTTCTGTGTTTTTCATTGTTACTAAGCCATTATACTAGCAAACACTGAGTAAACTTAGTGGCATCCTAAAAGTGGCTGTTGGACTTCCATTAGTGTCCCACTGGTGAAAAGCTATTTGCAGCACCTCTGCATGACACCCTCATGCACATTTTGCTACGCTAATTTTATAGCAAACTCAGGGAATTCCTTGCTGCATTTGATCATTCGGAGGGATAGAAAGTGAGGCTTCCTTTACTGTCCAGGTACCCACAGAACACAGCCACTGTACCCACCTGTCCACTTTTGCCACGCTATTTAATTTGCCCAAAGAGCTGACTCTTTTTCTGCCTTCCTAAAATTGTCTGTAATACTAAGTTAGTGTTCCTTTGCTGCCAAGCAAGGTACAACACATGTGCATTCTACACTCCTTTCCATTTCTGGAATGCAATTATTAACTGCAAGTAGTCCAGCCAATCTGTGATGAAGGTGCAGGTGTGGATATAATGTAGCCTGCATCCAATGTTGGTTTTCTCGATGTCTGACAGCTCAACAATACCATCTGTTTCCGCTTCCAAAACAAGTGATGACCTGCCAATCACACTCCCTGTTGCGTGTAAAGGGGTGGAAGTTCAGTGTGAAAAACCATGTGAGACTGCTGTCCCCACAGTCACAGAGGATGAAGAGCACACAGATGCACTTGATGGGGCAGGCAATGGTTGCACAGGCACGCTAGGCCGCATTGTAGCACAGTGAAATTCACATTGCGACTTATGCTTCATTTTAAGTCGTATACAGGGTGGGCTCCCCAGTATGCAGCAAAACCAGGCAACAGGAAAAGGACTCTAGTCAGTTGGGTTGATAAATCATTGTCTAACTTTACCAAAACAAACAATAAGAACCATGCATACAATTTAAATAATTGAACAATCTATTCTGTTGCCTAATACCTGCTAATCCCTCTGCATAGCAGTAATTGTGTGCTTGTGCGTGTGTGTGTGTGTGTGTGTGTGCGAACACGACTTACCAGTGGCGCATCACAAGAGCTTCCCAGTTAGCTGAAGCCTCACAGATAAGGCAGATGATAACAGTGTGAATGCAAACCACACAGCTCTGCAACACAGTCATGGAAATCTTGAAAAGCAACAGTCAATGCAAACATGTGTCGCTGTCCCTTTATGATTTAAACTGTACGTGACAATTTGACAGTGCAGAGGCAGCAAGTCTTATTGTCTATAAATAGTCGGCCTACCCAGAACAGATACAGTGCCTACAAGTAGTATTCAACCCCCTGCAGATTTAGCAGGTTTACACATTCGGAATTAACTTGGCATTGTGACATTTGGACTGTAGATCAGCCTGGAAGTGTGAAATGCACTGCAGCAAAAAAGAATGTTATTTATTTTTTTATTTTTTTTTTAAATTGTGAAAAGTTTATTCAGAGGGTCATTTATTATTCAACCCCTCAAACCACAAGAATTCGGTTTGGTTCCCCTAAAGTATTAAGAAGTATTTCAGGCACAAAGAACAATGAGCTTCACATGTTTGGATTAATTATCTCTTTTTCCAGCCTTTTCTGACTAATTAAGACCCTCCACAAACTTGTGAACAGCACTCATACTTGGTCAACATTGGAAAGACAAAGGAGCATTCCAAGGCCATCAGAGACAAGATCGTGGAGGGTGACAAGGCTGGCAAGGGGTACAAAACCCTTTCCAAGGAGTTGGGCCTACCTGTCTCCACTGTTGGGAGCATCATCCGGAAGTGGAAGGCTTATGGAACTACTGTTAGTCTTCCACGGCCTGGACAGCCTTTGAAAGTTTCCACCCGTGCCGAGGCCAGGCTTGTCCGAAGAGTCAAGGCTAACCCAAGGACAACAAGGAAGGAGCTCCGGGAAGATCTCATGGCAGTGGGGACATTGGTTTCAGTCAATACCATAAGTAACGTACTCCACCGCAATGGTCTCCGTTCCAGACGAGCCCGTAAGGTACCTTTACTTTCAAAGCGTCATGTCAAGGCTCGTCTACAGTTTGCTCATGATCACTTGGAGGACTCTGAGACAGACTGGTTCAAGGTTCTCTGGTCTGATGAGACCAAGATCGAGATCTTTGGTGCCAACCACACACGTGACGTTTGGAGACTGGATGGCACTGCATACGACCCCAAGAATACCATCCCTACAGTCAAGCATGGTGGTGGCAGCATCATGCTGTGGGGCTGTTTCTCAGCCAAGGGGCCTGGCCACCTGGTCCTTATCCATGGGAAGATGGATAGCACGCCCTACCTGGAGATTTTGGCCAAGAACCTCCGCTCCTCCATCAAGGATCTTAAGATGGGTCGTCATTTCATCTTCCAACAAGACAATGACCCAAAGCACACAGCCAAGAAAACCAAGGCCTGGTTCAAGAGGGAAAAAATCAAGGTGTTGCAGTGGCCTAGTCAGTCTCCTGACCTTAACCCAATTGAAAACTTGTGGAAGGAGCTCAAGATTAAAGTCCACATGAGACACCCAAAGAATCTAGATAACTTGGAGAAGATCTGCATGGAGGAGTGGGCCAAGATAACTCCAGAGACCAGTGCCGGCCTTATCAGGTCTTATAAAAGATGATTATTAGCTGTTATTCCACAAAATATTAAACCTAGGGGTTGAATAATAATTGACCCACGCTTTTATGTTGAAAATTTATTAAAATTTAACTGAGCAACATAACTTGTTGGTTTGTAAGATTTATGCATCTGTTAATAAATCCCGCTCTTGTTTGAAGTTTGCAGGCTCTAACTTATTTGCATCTTATCAAACCTGCTAAATCTGCAGGGGGTTGAATACTACATGTAGGCACTGTATGTGTTTTGCTATTAAAACAAAGTGTTGCGTGCCCGCATTATTGTCTGGGCACAGCCTACCATACCCGGGTACTGTGATGTCCAGTTGCCAGAAATACAGACTTTACGCTCCTCTCACGGTAAGCAGTATAGACAGCACCGTAAGAATGTTGGTCTGTGGCACAGGATGCTGCTCACTGCCGTTACGGTACTCCTCACCAAACTCCAAAATGACTCCCCTCACAATTGAACGAAGTGTTTCCGCGGTGGCTCCTTGCTGTAACACACACCTTTAGCTTTTCCTTCTGTTCATAGACAGCATCTCCAAGTCAACACCCGAAGAGCAATTTCTCCTCCACGTCTAAGTGTGGAGAGGCAGCTAGTGCGCATGCGTGTGCCGATTTACCCCAGCCGCAGCCTAACTACAGTGTTTCGCCTAGTGAGTATGATCAGCCTGACTGTGCCATTCCTGAGGCTAAGTCTTCATTTCGGGATACAGCGCATGCTCCCACACTTAGTGCGAAAAGCCTCTTTGCACAGGTACTTGCACTCCGTGCCGGGTCTAAGTCCTGTTTTGTGCCTAGACACCATGCTAAAGCTGATAGTCTTTTTTCAGAGACTGTATTTCATGCTACTGAGCATGCTCAGGCACTTACTGCATCAGAGACTAGGTCCGGTAATGAACTCTTTGGCCCTGCCCCTGATGTGGGGGGGCCCATATAGACCACAGGGCATCAGGTGTCCTGACGATGTGGCCAGGCCACTCCCAAATGGCTTGCAGAGGCCCGCCCCTATGACTTGTCACCTCATTATTGATGGTCAGACGATGACTGTTGAGGTGTTTGTGTCGTGGCAGCCATGAGGTCATTATTGAAGTTGCGGTTCCAAATAGGACGCTGGTTATGCCACTCATGACGTGTCACTCTGCTTTTGTCTCCAGGAGGTGCATTGTGGTCCACCCTGGTTTGGGGCGGACCCAGGTTATAAAACGGGCTGGAGCCAACAAGGAGGTGCGCAGTCTTCTATTATGCTCCGAAAGAGCCCACCTCCATGTGTTGAACCGATTGCGGCTTTAGGCCAGAGGTAGGCAGGGATAGGGCGTCGATGCAGGCCGCCACCACAGTTGGTAACGCAGAACGGTTAAGACCAGCTCCTGTCCAACCAGTCCTGCTGTGCAGCCCAGTGGCATTAACAGGCCTGCTGCTGCTGATGCACCTGCTGTCCACAGGTGTGGCCCCTACGCACACGGTCAGCGTACTCAATGGCCCCTGTGATGTTAACAGGGAGTTCCTGGGCTGGGTGGGCGTGTGGACCCTGTGACGCTAACAGGGCTCCCAGTCTCCAGATCCGAGTGGCGTCTAACTCGGTTCAGGCTACTATTAGTTTCATAGCCACACAGCTCTGTATCCTCCACCTAACCTTCCAGTTGGCAACCTCTCCTTTTCCATCTGGGAGCACGGTGGACACTGACTGCTGATGGGGATATATACCTTTCTCTTTCTTTTCTTATTAATTTTCGTTATATAGTGGTAACATAGTATGTACCACCTTATCCAAATCTGCCAGTCCCACCGTAACAGATGGTGTTTCTTCAGCAAATGTTACTTTTGCTTAACCACCAAACCCACGGACAAAAACTTTTTTCTCCTTTCCAACACACCTGTTCCCCTTTCCACCAGCATCTTTCCTTTTTCAACTCATTTTGTATATGACCAAAAGTGCAACTCTGCAGGGACACCGTACTCAATGCCATCTCAGCACAGCAGCCAGCCCTCGGTCCCTCAGATGTGGACAAGTAAAAGACCATTTCCTACTATCCATGACAAAGCGTTGAGATTCACTCTGTGCAGCACTGGTGTTTAGTGGAAAAGCAGATCTAAGATTGCGTACCACCTTCTGCAGATACTCCTGTATACGTGCGTCCCTTTCTATGACAGGAATTATTTCGCCAAATTTTGTCTTGTACCGGGGATCTAACAGTGTGGCAACCCAGTAGTTAGCATTACTTCGAATTCGTACAATCCGAGAGTCATGTTGTAGGTAGTGCAGCAAGAAGGCGCTCATGTGTCTTGTGCATCCAGGAGGACCAAGTCCTTGGTGTGTTGGTGGCAGAGAGGTGAGAATCGTGCCTCCTTCCTCTGCCCTCTCCCCCCAACCTCGCACAACCGAAATGTGAGCAAGCTCTCACTCATCTGCTGAGTCTTCCATGCCCATCGCCAGTTCGTCCTCCATTTCTTCATGGGCTCCTGCACCTTCCTCAACACTTTTTGCTGATACTATGCACCCTTGTTAATCCCTCTCCCCCACCATGACTGCCGCCTAGGTGCCGCTGACCATCTGGACCTCGTAGATCTTGTTATCCCTTCCGCATATGACTCCTCCTGTACTTCCTCCCCTTCCTCTTGTCCCAACACCTGACTCCGAATAATGCTTACAGTGTGCTCCATCATGTAGATGACCAGAATTGTCACGCTGAGAATGGCATTGCCAGTGCTAAACATCTTCGTCGACATTTGTAAACTGTGTAGAAGGGTGCATAGGTCCTTGATCTGACACCACTCCAGCAGCGTGATCTGCACCACCTCTGGATCAAGTTAGGCCAGGCTATATGTCATAATGTATTGCAGCAGGGTTCGGCGGTGCTGCCACAAACGCTGAAACATGTGCAGATTCAAATTCCTGCGTGTTGGCACATCGCATTTCAGGCGTTTAACCACCAGACCTAAAGACTTCTGTAGCGACGAAAGTTGTTGAGCTGCTGTGTGCGAACGATGGAAGTGAGCACATAGCGAGCGTACCCGCTGCACAAGGCCATGTAGGTCGGGATGGTGTTTTAAAAATTGCTGGAGAATTAGATTCAACACGTGAGCCACACAAGGCACGTGTGTCACATTGTCACGGCGAAGGGCCGCACCCATGTTTGCATCATTGTCACACCCGGCCTTCCCTGGCTGCTGGTTGAGTGGAGACAACCATTGATGAAACTTGGTCTCCAGAGCTAACCGTCCACAACTTCTCAGCGGTGTGACTCACATTTCCCATACATTTCAAAGTAAACATTTGACAGCATGATGGCATTGAGGTCTGCTGCCAGCATAGTAAGGAGGTGTGTGGTTTTCCTTGTGCGCAGTCACAAGGAAGAGTGCCCTGACCACACAGGGTTTGGGCCGAGGTAAAGGACCCACACGAGGTTGAGGAGGCAGAAGCAGTGTATTAACTTCTACATACAGAGAAAGGATTGATACAACTCGTGGGGACAGCAAGACTTGTGGGACTACAAAAGGATGGGAAGAGCACCACCCAGTGGGATCTCCTGGTATACAGAAAATTTATGAGAAACAAGGAAAAGAAAAAGAGGTATACCAAACGCGGGATCACCACAGTATTAAACAATGAATATTAAATTTTATTAGGTTATTAGAGAACCAGAACACGAGACACATGTCTCCACACTGAAAATTTGCTAGAAAACACACAGTGACACAAGATAAAAACATTTAAAAAGCCATAGGCATAACAAACATGTCCGCCAGGAACCAATTATATAATGATGTATAAATATAATTATAACAGGGACACTCCAATCAATATTGCACAAGGCCCGTATCTGGCATGAAAGGATAAATGCGATAAAATACACTGGTGGGTATATATGGTAACATGTAATACGTTATTATATAGAAACACTTGAAATTACACAAATATGACGGATCCACAATGATGTGTAATTAGCAACATATGGTAGGTTGTTATGTGGAAACACTTGTACAGATATAGAAATCTCCAGTCATGAATGAACGGTATGGGCTCTTATGGAGAAATACTGAAATCTGTATAGATACAAAAGAACTCCAATGCTGTGTAGATGGTAACATATAATAGATTATAGAATAGAGACACTTAGATTGCACAGATATAGGAGATTTTCACTATATACGTGAGGTAATATAAATCAGTAGATGGATCTAGCAACAGAGTACGTCCGGGTCCCTATCAACACACAGTAACTCCATAACCACAATACCTTTACAAAAGTGTATCCTGAAGGAAACCGCCCATATAGTGCAAAATGGCATTAGATCAATAATTCTATCTGCTTGGTCAATATACCCGTGTTTTACCACCACATATAGCCAGAGTCCCGGATGCTTCAAGCCACCAAAGAAATGTATGGGGCAGATAAATGCAGCAAACAGGCTACAAGCAGTACAGAAACGGACCTACATCCATCATCCCATGAAATAAATAGCAACCACGCTAGTGGGGTGGATGAAAGGAGCGACCAAAGGGGTTCCTGGCATGGACACCCCACGCGTATCGCCACGTATCCAGTGGCTTCCTCAGGGAGGAAGAAGGCCATATGATATGGCCATGTGTGTCCTATTTAAGAAAGTATAATCAGTGCTTACCCGCAGCTGCACGATTTTTCATGCTGGAGGTAAAGCTCCGATGGCGGCCGCCATCTTGCTTGATCACATGATATGGAGTGCGTCCTCCCCTACCTTTTAATGCGCATGCGCGAATCCAATACCGCTTGAATACACACAAAATATGTTCTAGGAGCGGCGCTTCTCCTTGCTGTCTATTGGCGAAATTCATAACTGAAAAGTTACTATTATAATTACAAGCGCATTGCAATATGCTGGTACCCTCAATAACCCAGTCCATGCTATGCGCATGCGCTATTTAGACAAAGGGGTAAGGAAAGATGGAGTATTAACCCCTTTGCAGACAGAGCACTTTCAAAATGCCTACAGACTCATACTAGTTACTTTAAAAGGAGATTTCTCAAGAAAACACACGATAGAGTGAACATAAGGACCTATCCATTAGGAAGATTCTATCATATATTTCATCAATAATACATGTAAGGAGGACAAAAGACATGTCCATAAGCATCAGTGAATCCTCCACTAAGCAATACAGAGTGCCGTCATCCATGACACATAGGATGAAGCTAAATAATGCCAGCAGACAGAATTATATAGTTCTTACAAAGAACAGATCACCAGGTGATAAATAATATCATCCAGAGGCACAAGGGAAGTTGGTAAAGTCACATAGGGTGAAGCTAAATAATGCCAGCAGATAGAGTTATGTAGTTCTTACAGGGAACAGATCACCAGGTGTCAAATGTCCTCCTTACATGTATTATTGATGAAATATATGATAGAATCTTCCTAATGGATAGGTCCTTATGTTCACTTGTGTGTTTACTTGAGAAATCTCCTTTTAAAGTAACTAGTATGAGTCTGTAGGCATTTTGAAAGTGCTCTGTCTGCAAAGGGGTTAATACTCCATCTTTCCTTACCCCTTTGTCTAAATAGCGCATGCGCATAGCATGGACTGGGTTATTGAGGGTACCAGCATATTGCGATGCGCTTGTAATTATAATAGTAACTTTTCAGTTATGAATTTCGCCAATAGACAGCAAGGAGAAGCGCCGCTCCTTGAACATATTTTGTGTGTATTCAAGCGGTATTGGATTCGCGCATGCGCATTAAAAGATAGGGGAGGACGCACTCCATATCATGTGATCAAGCAAGATGGCGGCCGCCATCGGAGCTTTACCTCCAGCATGAAAAATCGTGCAGCTGCGGGTAAGCACTGATTATACTTCCTTAAATAGGACACACATGGCCATATCATATCGCCTTCTTCTCCCCTGAGGAAGCCACTGGATACGTGGCGATACGCGTGGGATGTCCATGCCAGGAACCCCTTTGGTCGCTCCTTTCATCCACCCCACTAGCGTGGTTGCTATTTATTTCATGGGATGATGGATGTAGGTCCGTTTCTGTACTGCTTGTAGCCTGGTTGCTGCATTTATCTGCCCCATACATTTCTTTGGTGGCTTGAAGCATCCGGGACTCTGGCTATATGTGGTGGTAAAACACGGGTATATTGACCAAGCAGATAGAATTATTGATCTAATGCCATTTTGCACTATATGGGCGGTTTCCTTCAGGATACACTTTTGTAAAGGTATTGTGGTTATGGAGTTACTGTGTGTTGATAGGGACCCGGACGTACTCTGTTGTTAGATCCATCTACTGATTTATATTACCTCACGTATATAGTGAAGATCTCCTATATCTGTGCAATCTAAGTGTCTCTATTCTATAATCTATTATATGTTACCATCTACACAGCATTGGAGTTCTTTTGTATCTATACAGATTTCAGTATTTCTCCATAAGAGCCCATACCGTTCATTCATGACTGGAGATTTCTATATCTGTACAAGTGTTTCCACATAACAACCTACCATATGTTGCTAATTACACATCATTGTGGATCCGTCATATTTGTGTAATTTCAAGTGTTTCTATATAATAACGTATTACATGTTACCATATATACCCACCAGTGTATTTTATCGCATTTATCCTTTCATGCCAGATACGGGCCTTGTGCAATATTGATTGGAGTGTCCCTGTTATAATTATATTTATACATCATTATATAATTGGTTCCTGGCGGACATGTTTTTTATGCCTATGGCTTTTTAAATGTTTTTATCTTGTGTCACTGTGTGTTTTCTAGCAAATTTTCAGTGTGGAGACATGTGTCTCGTGTTCTGGTTCTCTAATAACCTAATAAAATTTAATATTCATTGTTTAATACTGTGGTGACCCCGCGTTTGGTATACCTCTTTTTCTTTTCCTTGTTTCTCATAAATTTTCTGTATACCAGGAGATCCCACTGGGTGGTGCTCTTCCCATCCTTTTGTAGTCCCCCAATTGGTTGTTCTGTACAACCTTCTGGAAGGAGGCACACCCTAAATTTTGGGTTGTTGAATTCTATATATTTATAAACTCTATAGATATTCCCAATAGAATTTGTGTTGTGCCAGGTATTGTGGTACAATCCATAACCCGAGCTTTTTCACATGGATCTAGCAGCAAGGGAGGTGGCTTGGTCTAACCAATCCTCTGATATATTTGGCACGTCTGAAAGCCCTGGCGTTCTGGGGAGGCCAACTGGCCCCCAGGATGAGAATCAACAACTCATGCAGGACTTAATTAATTTACATAAAAGAGTAGTAAAAGTATGGTGGAACATCAGGACCCTAGAAGAATATAAAAAACTTAAAATTACACCTAGAGATTTGAGGGTACAAATATTCCCAGCTTGGGAGACGGACTCCCAATTTAGAATTACTTGGGAGCAGGGCTTGCAAACGTGCTCATTTATTATCTTAGACATGCTAATTGACCATGACCGTTCGTTACTCACACAATTGAAGGAAGAAATTAACAACAAAGAGCATATTCTACTCCAGCAAGACCTACAAACAGTTGTAACCCCTTTTCAAAGTAAACTCAAGGGCATCCTTGACAACTTTGAAAAGGATGTTATTAAAGGGAAGAAAAGTAAGTTCCAGAGAGACAAAAATGACTATGCCGAAAATAGAGCTTATAAGTGGTCTCATAGACGCAATAAGCGTAGACCAGTTGGCAGAGAAATAGATGTCATCCCTGCAGCCTCCGAGCCCTCCTCGAGTGATTTTTTGTCCACCGACACCAGCGATCAGGAAAACGTACCAGGAGGGGTCGCCGGAAAATCAAATGCCAAAAGGAGAAACAGGAGAATCCATCCTTGGCAATCGCCCCCTCAGAGGGAAACAAGGAGCCGGAGACGGAACTGGTAGAAGGTAATGGAAGTGACTTACAAATAGTGAACTTGTCTCAGTATCAATTGTCCGATGCGGAAAGCAAGTTACTGGCTAAGGGGCTCTCGTTTGCACCCATGAACAAAATGGACAAGTTCACCATAATTAAAGATGTATATCTCTTTTGCAGACAGCTCACTTTCAAGTACCTCTACAGCCGCCCTGACCTGATGGATACACTCCCACCGGAAGATCGCCAGGTGTTTAGTGACCTTCTAGATCTACTGGAAGAAGGTGAGAGGGACTCTGGTCAAAAAATACCATTCACAAGGCGCCTCTTATCACAGGCTACACCCTCCCTCGGTCTCTGTCCCGCTGTAGGGATTTTCTTCAATAAAATTTGTAAGGATATTGAGAAGCTTAAACCCGACAACAACAGGGGTAATAATCTTACAGCGGATGAGAGACGGATTTTGTCTAAATTAAGTAACAATCAGGAATTTATCATCAAGGAGGCAGACAAAGGGGGAAACGTAGTTCTGTGGCCAGTAGAGATGTACCTAAGAGAGGCTATGAGACAACTCTCTAATACTGAGTGTTACATGGTATTACCCTCCGACCCTACCTGTGCCTTCAAAAGGAAACTAGATGGATTGCTCTCTATGGCCCACGAACATGACATAATTTCCCTGAAGGAAAGGAACTTTTTAACAACTAAGTTCCCAGTCATACCCACCTTCTACATGTTACCCAAAATTCACAAGGGTCGCCCGGAACCTCCGGGCAG
This sequence comes from Anomaloglossus baeobatrachus, assembly GCF_048569485.1. Taxonomy (NCBI): domain Eukaryota; kingdom Metazoa; phylum Chordata; class Amphibia; order Anura; family Aromobatidae; genus Anomaloglossus; species Anomaloglossus baeobatrachus. The sequence continues at coordinate 152,974,816 of NC_134354.1, read as the reverse complement.
ACCAATAGTATCAGGGATTGGTGGTCTGTTTGAGAGGCCTTGCATATATTTGGATTTTTATCTCCAGCCTTTGGCGCAATCCTCACCATCTTATGTAAGAGACTCTACCCACCTAATCGAACAGCTGACTAAACTTAAAGTCCCGTCTAGTGTTTTGTTGGTAACACTCGATGTGGAAGCTTTGTATACCTCCATTGACCATGAGGCAGGATCACGAGCAGTGTCATATTATTTGGACCGTAGAACCACCGGTAATAGAAGACACGATTCCTTTATCCTAGACCTTCTCCATCTAGTACTGGATAAGAATTATTTTGTCTTCGACAGGAAATATTACCGGCAGACATCTGGGACCGCTATGGGGGCGTGCTGTGCGCCACCCTATGCTAATATCTTTTTGGGGTGGTGGGAGGAGACACAGGTGTACACTCTGGAGCACTATAAAGCTCACGTGATACGGTGGTTCAGATATATAGACGACATCCTGTTCTTCTGGTCCGGATCTCTGGGGGACTGTGAGAATTTCATTGCCACCCTGAATGACAATACCCTTAACATTAGGCTAACTTCCAGTATAGCCATGGAGACAGTGGAGTTTCTGGACCTGCGAGTCTCTAGGGGGGTGGGGGGGAACATCATTACTACGCTGTATCGTAAACCAACGGCTACCAATAGCCTTTTACATTATGACAGCTTTCACCCCACTCATGTCAAGAACGGGATACCTAAGGGTCAGTTCATGAGGGTGAAAAGAAATTGCAGTGATAAATCTGATTTTGAAACACACGCTTCTGATCTGACCAACAGATTTCGCAAAAGAGGATATCCAAAACAAGTGGTCTCCGGGGCTCTACAGGCTTGCAGAACAATGACAAGACATACTTTGTTACAACCGAAAACACGAAGTAAGCGAACCACAGTGAGTATTATCACTCCTTTCCATAATCAATGGCAAGATCTATATGGACTTCTACAAGATAATTGGGATATATTATTGAGTGATAAAAAACTGACCCCTTTCATTGGAGACAAGCCTAATTTGGTAGCAAGACGAGCCCAAAATCTGAGAGGTATCCTCTCTAAGAGCCATTTTTTAAGACCAACACAAAGTTTAGGAACGGGCATAAGACTCAAAGGCACATTTCCTTGTGGGGCGTGTACAGTGTGTCCATATATGTTGGCCAGTGACTCCATCTCTCTACCGATCTTTCCTAGACGAATCACCTGTGGATCCTACTACAACTGTCGCACGAGGAATGCCATCTATATCCTTGTTTGTGATTGCCCTAAAATCTACGTCGGTGAAACTACGCAGGAGGTGAGGAGGAGGATACAGCAACACTTTTCTAATATAAATACAGCAGAAACTGATCTGAAAAAGGGTAAGGTGCTTACTTCAGTGGCCTCTCATTTTCTCACGCACCATAAAGGGCGATATACCACAGTCAAGGTGCTCATTGTGGACTCAATCAAACAGAATATTAGAGGTGGGAATGTCACTAAAGAGCTCCTCAAAAAAGAATCAAGGTGGATTTATACGCTTAATAGTTTAGCTCCACATGGTCTTAATGAAGAGTTGCTCTATACAGGCTTTTACAATGTCATTTGATGAATTCCACCACTCTCTACTAAAGCCCACTTGTCTTTCCTCCATCTAGAAGATCATGAGTGGGGAAAGTGAGAAGAGGGTAAGAAGAGAATACGGAACAGGGAATCATAAAGAATTATAAAGGACCCCTTTCTACCTGACAAGAGATGTCGTCGCTGGATATTTGAGATTCCATCCTGAACAAACATATTAAGGACTGATGGGCACATTGGAAGTGGGGGAATGGATGCTGTATCACAAGGACATATGGGACATCAATATGCTATTTCGGCTGTGGGGAGCACCCCTAGTATTGTGTTTTGCTATTTACAATACTAATGTGGGCTCTTAAAAGATTTCTCTTGCCCCACGTGTATGTGGCAAAGAGCGGGCTCCCCTTTGCTCCTGCTCTGGTTTCATCTTATTCCATCTGTTTATACTGACCGTATATGTTAATGCATAATGACCTAAATATAATCTAGTTTATGGCAATTCTATCTGCTGGTATTACTTAAGTTAATTATGTGAGACTTTACCAACTTTCCCTGTGCCTCGTGGTGATATTATATATCTGCGTAATTCCTGCATGCCGTTCCAATCTGTATGCCGCCTCAATTTTTATTTGATTTTTGCATCTTAAGTATATATACCTTATGGTATCCTTGGAGATGCCATCATGGGTTTGAGTGCGAGTTACCACTAATGGGTATTCATTGGTCCCTGCTTGGACATCCGGTACAATAATATTTCGATCGTATACCAACTAATACAAATCTATGCCTTGGCAATACACCATAGTCGATGGGAATCCACATGGATCCACGATATACTGTGTCTGGTATGTGTGAACCAAGGTATAGGATTATAGTATGCTATCACCTACTATTTGGGGGTGTCCATCTAAGAAACCTACTCTCGGTCCCCTGTGGATAGTGAGTGGTGTATACGTCATCATTTAACATCTAATGATTTTCTCTATGTTGGGTCTATTAGATCCATTTGACACCTGGTGATCTGTTCCCTGTAAGAACTACATAACTCTATCTGCTGGCATTATTTAGCTTCACCCTATGTGACTTTACCAACTTCCCTTGTGCCTCTGGATGATATTATTTATCACCTGGTGATCTGTTCTTTGTAAGAACTATATAATTCTGTCTGCTGGCATTATTTAGCTTCATCCTATGTGTCATGGATGACGGCACTCTGTATTGCTTAGTGGAGGATTCACTGATGCTTATGGACATGTCTTTTGTCCTCCTTACATGTATTATTGATGAAATATATGATAGAATCTTCCTAATGGATAGGTCCTTATGTTCACTCTATTGTGCGTTTTCTTGAGAAATCTCCTTTTAAAGTAACTAGTATGAGTCTGTAGGCATTTTGAAAGTGCTCTGTCTGCAAAGGGGTTAATACTCCATCTTTCCTTACCCCTTTGTCTAAATAGCGCATGCGCATAGCATGGACTGGGTTATTGAGGGTACCAGCAAATTGCGATGCGCTTGTAATTATAATAGTAACTTTTCAGTTATGAATTTCGCCAATAGACAGCAAGGAGAAGCGCCGCTCCTTGAACATATTTTGTGTGTATTCAAGCGGTATTGGATTCGCGCATGCGCATTAAAAGATAGGGGAGGACGCACTCCATATCATGTGATCAAGCAAGATGGCGGCCGCCATCGGAGCTTTACCTCCAGCATGAAAAATCGTGCAGCTGCGGGTAAGCACTGATTATACTTCCTTAAATAGGACACACATGGCCATATCATATCGCCTTCTTCTCCCCTGAGGAAGCCACTGGATACGTGGCGATACGCGTGGGGTGTCCATGCCAGGAACCCCTTTGGTCGCTCCTTTCATCCACCCCACTAGCGTGGTTGCTATTTATTTCATGGGATGATGGATGTAGGTCCGTTTCTGTACTGCTTGTAGCCTGGTTGCTGCATTTATCTGCCCCATACATTTCTTTGGTGGCTTAAAGCATCCGGGACTCTGGCTATATGTGGTGGTAAAACACGGGTATATTGACCAAGCAGATAGAATTATTGATCTAATGCCATTTTGCACTATATGGGCGGTTTCCTTCAGGATACACTTTTGCAAAGGTATTGTGGTTATGGAGTTACTGTGTGTTGATAGGGACCCGGACGTACTCTGTTGCTAGATCCATCTACTGATTTATATTACCTCACGTATATAGTGAAGATCTCCTATATCTGTGCAATCTAAGTGTCTCTATTCTATAATCTATTATATGTTACCATCTACACAGCATTGGAGTTCTTTTGTATCTATACAGATTTCAGTATTTCTCCATAAGAGCCCATACCGTTCATTCATGACTGGAGATTTCTATATCTGTACAAGTGTTTCCACATAACAACCTACCATATGTTGCTAATTACACATCATTGTGGATCCGTCATATTTGTGTAATTTCAAGTGTTTCTATATAATAACGTATTACATGTTACCATATATACCCACCAGTGTATTTTATCGCATTTATCCTTTCATGCCAGATACGGGCCTTGTGCAATATTGATTGGAGTGTCCCTGTTATAATTATATTTATACATCATTATATAATTGGTTCCTGGCGGACATGTTTGTTATGCCTATGGCTTTTTAAATGTTTTTATCTTGTGTCACTGTGTGTTTTCTAGCAAATTTTCAGTGTGGAGACATGTGTCTCGTGTTCTGGTTCTCTAATAACCTAATAAAATTTAATATTCATTGTTTAATACTGTGGTGATCCCGCGTTTGGTATACCTCTTTTTCTTTTCCTTGTTTCTGACAGCAAGACTTGTACAGCAGACCCTTCTCCATCTCTCCCCATAGTAACCCATTGCCCAGTCAGCAACATGAAACGCCCCTGTCCATGCTTACTAGGCCAAGTATCTGTGGTGAAATGCACCCTGTCACACAGTTTCTCAAAGAAGTGGTGATGTTTGGTGCGACATGCAAGTGGTGCCTGGGCATCGGCTCTTGGGGCACTGCGATGGGTATAAGGTCTCGAAAATCCTCGGTTAAAAAGGTTGGAAAGGAAGCATTTTGGTAGCCAACAGTTTGCAGATGCTAAAAGTCAAGCTCTAAGCCATGTCATGCCCTTTTAAAAGCATGTAAAACACAGCAATGGGACTCCAACCACAGTCTCCCTCGTTTCCACTAATTGGGCCACACACACCCCACTTGTCTGGCATCAGTTGACCCCCATTTTCAAGATGAAAAAGATGCTTTGCATGAAGCACTCTCAAAAATACGCGTGCCTTTCACCTCCCCTGGATGACCCAGGGGAAGAAAAGTCCTCTGAGAGCCATGACTTGTTCATCTTGGTTCTTTTTTCAAAAGCGAGAGGACTCCAACCACAGTCTCCCTCGTTTCCACTAATTGGGCCACACACACCCCACTTGACTGGCATCAGTTGACCCCCATTTTCAAGATGAAAAATATCCTTTGCATGAAGCACTCTCAAAAATACGCGTGCCTTTCACCTCCCCTGGCTGAGCCAGGGGAAGAAAAGTCCTCTGAGAGCCATGACTTGTTCATCTTGGTTCTTTTTTCAAAAGCGAGGGAACTCCAACCACAGTCTCCCTCCTTTCCACTAATTGGGCCACACACACCCCCCTTGACAGGCATCAGTTGACCCCCATTTTCAAGATGAAAAAGATGCTTTGCATGAAGCACTCTCAAAAATACGCATGCCTTTCACCTCCCCTGGATGACCCAGGGGAAGAAAAGTCCTCTGAGAGCCATGACTTGTTCATCTTGGTTCTTTTTTCAAAAGCGAGAGGACTCCAACCACAGTCTCCCTCGTTTCCACTAACTGGGCCACACACACCCCACTTGACTGGCATCGGTTGAGCCCCCTTTTGAAAAAGAAAAAGATGCTTTGCATGAAGCACTCTCAAAAATACGCGTGCCTTTCCCGTCCCCTGGCTGACCCAGGGGAAGAAAAGTCCTCTGAGAGCCATGACTTGTTCATCTTGGTTCTTTTTTCAAAAGCGAGGGGACTCCAACCACAGTCTCCCTCCTTTCCACTAATTGGGCCACACACACCCCCCTTGACAGGCATCAGTTGACCCCCATTTTCAAGATGAAAAAGATGCTTTGCATGAAGCACTCTTAAAAATACACGTGCCTTTCACCTCTCCTGGCTGAGCCAGGGGAAGAAAAGTCCTCTGAGAGCCATGACTTGTTCATCTTGGTTCTTTTTTCAAAAGCGAGGAGACTCCAACCACAGTCTCCCTCGTTTCCACTAATTGGGCCACACACACCCCATTTGACTGGCATCAGTTGACCCCCATTTTCAAGATGAAAAAGATCCTTTGCATGAAGCACTCTCAAAAATACGCGTGCCTTTCGCCTCCCCTGACTGAGCCAGGGGAAGAATAGTCCTCTGAGAGCCATGACTTTTCATCTTCTTTCTTTTTTCAAAAGCGAGGGGACGCAAACCACAGTCTCCCTCGTTTCCACTAATTGGGCCACACACACCCCACTTGACTGGCATCAGTTGACCCCATTTTCAAGATGAAAAAGATCCTTTGCATGAAGCACTCTCAAAAATACGCGTGCCTTTCGCCTCCCCTGGTTGAGCCAGGGGAAGAAAAGTCCTCTGAGAGCCATGACTTGTTCATCTTGGTGAACGTTAGTCTGTCCACATTGTCAGTGGACAGATGCGTGTGCTTAGCTGTCAGCACACCCCCAGCAGCACTGAGGACACGTTCCGAGAAAACGCTGGCTGCGGGACGCAACAAGATCCCCAAGGCGTACGTGGTGAGCTCAGGCAATTTATCCAGATTGGAAGCCTAAAATGAGCAGGGCTCAAGTTGCACAGTAATTGCATCGACGTTCCCTTGCATATACTCATATCTGTGTCTCCTCCTCTTTTTCCTTGTCCAGCTCCTTTGTTTTCGCATGAGTATATGTACTTGTCACTTTCCCATGTGATTGTGTTGTGTTGTGAGTTGTTTGTCACCTTTTGGACACCTTTGTGGGTGTTTGCTAGGTGTTTTTATGTGTTTGTGATTGCCTGCCATTGTTTCCTATGCGGTTCGAGTGGTTCGTCGAACGTTCACCGAACCGAACTCGAACGGGACCTCCGTTCGACGAACCGAACTCGAGCCGAACCACGGATGGTTCGCTCATCTCTAGTTAAGATTTCCAGAGACAGGGAGAAGTTGTTTACCATAAATGCTTAAATATAATACCAATATGACATATAACTTTACAGCAAAGTTTTATGTTGTTTAATGTTTTCTTACATTACTTCCTGTATCCTGACAACAACTCTGTTGTCATAGGGATCACATCCTTCAGAATCCTCTCCCTTTTTACTACATTTCCTATCATACCTTGTGCTGATCTGCAAGACTTCAGGGTGCACATTCATTTTAGCATTGCCTACACCCCTCTGTCTCCTCCTCCAAGATCCCACACAGGCCAAACACAATCTTCAGTAAAGTAAGTTGCAGGGAATAGAATGCAAAGCACCATTACAGCCCTGACATTAAAGATTATAATCTAATCATTATTAGAGATGAGCGATGTTCGAGGTTCGAGGTTCGCCAATTTCATGTTCGAGCGATTTTCGGGGGTGCTCGAGATCGAACTCGAACTCTAGCTTTTTGCTAAAAGCTTGACAGCTCAAGTTACGTTCGAGAACAGTTCGATCACCAAAAACGTGGCTTTTCACAGTAAGGCTATGTGCACATGTTGCTATCTGCATGCGTCCTGCGTCCCCAGCACAATCCCTCTCTCTTTCCTACTCACCGATCACATGCGTCTCGCTCCGCGTCTATCACAAATCTGTGGCATCTTTTCCTTTTTAGAAAATGGCTGCCGCTTTATTAGTCACTTAGTTATTCCGTGCTTTCCCCGCCCACCGGCGCTTATGATTGGTTGTAGTCAGACTTGTCCTCAAGCTGAGTGACAGCTGTCTCACTGCAACCAGTCAAAGCCGCCGGCAGGCGGGTCTATATCGTGCAGTAAAATAAATAAATAGATTAAAAAAAAGCGGTTTCCCCCATATTTGAGACCAGCCAGGATAAAGCCACATGGCTGGAGGCTGGTATTGTCAGGATGGAGAGCTCCACATTATCGGGAGCCCTCCATCCTAACAATATCACCCAGAATTGCCGCATCCATTAGGTGTGACAGTCCTGGGCGACTCAACCCAGCTCATCCTGAATTGCCCTAGTGCGGTGCAATCGGGGTAATAATAAGTTTAATCATGCCAGGCATTTCCCTGAGATACCTTTCATGATTAAACTGAAAGGTAAAGTAAAGAAACACACACCGCGAAAAATCCTTTATTTGGAATAAAAAACACCTGGTTCACCCCTTTATTAACCCCAAAAATACCCCTCCAGGTCCAAAGTAATCCACATGACACTGTCAGCTCTGCTCCCTGATGATGTAGTGGCACCGTAGCAATGAAGTGACTCACTCGGTTAGCAGAGACTTCAGTCAGCACTGCAGACTTCAAGATTATCAAATATGCCTATCTATATCATTAAAGGCACTAGACTAGTGGATAAAGCTCCTGCCTAAGAAGCAAAACGTTGGGAGTTATGGTCTTGGTAAAGAATTTAATTTATTTTTAAATTATAATTATTATCTATTTATAAAGTGAAAGTAAATAAACACACACTGCGAAAAATCCTTTATTTGGAATAAAAGACAAAAAAACACAGTTTCACCATTTTATTAAAATCCTCCAATACCCCTCCAGGTCCGACGTACTCCACACGACACTGTCATATCTGCTACAGAACACGAGTGCTTTATATGAGCTCCACGTAGCAATCAAGTGAATCACGTGGTCAGCTGAGACTTCACCAATCCAGACTTCAAGATTACCAAATCTACACATCTTTCACATTAGAGGCAATATCTGAGTGGATAGAGCGCTCACCTAAGAAGCAGAAGATCGTGAGTTCTAGACCCAGTAAAGATTTTTTTTTAATTTTAAATTATATTTCTAATATATTTATAATTATAATTTAATTATGCACTGAGGGGAGGAGCCGGACATCAGCAGTGAGCTCTCTCTCTATCTCTCTCCTTTCTCTCTCTCCTTTCTTTCCCTCCTTTCTCTCTAGTTTCTTTCTCTCTTTTCTCTCTCTCTCTCCTTTTGCTCTCTCCTTTCTCTCTCTCTTTTCTCTCTCCTTTCTCTCTCTCCTTTCTTTCTCTCATTTGTCTCCTTTCTCTCCTTTCTTTCTCTCTTTTCTCTCTCTCTCCTTTCTCTCTCCTTTCTTTCTCTCCTTTCTCTCTCTCTCTCCTTTCTTTCTCTCCTTTCATTCTCTCCTTTCTTTCTCTCCTTTCTCTCTCTCCTTTCTCTCTCTCCTTTCTCTCTCTCCTTTCTCTCTCTCCTTTCTCTCTCTCCTTTCTTTCTCTTCTTTCTCCTCTTTCTCTTTTCGCTCTTTCTCTCTTTCTCTCTCTCTCTTCTTTCTCTCTCCTTTCTCTCTCCCTGTCCTTTCTTTCTCTCTTTTCTCTCTCTCTCTTCTTTTGCTCTCTCCTTTTTCTCTCTCTCTCTTTTTTCTCTCTCCTTTCTTTCTCTCCTTTGTCTCCTTTCTCTCCTTTCTTTCTTTGATTTCTCTCTCCTTTCTCTCTCTCTCCTTTCTTTCTCTCCTTTCTCTCTCTCTTTTCTCTCTCCTTTCTCTCTCTCCTTTCTTTCTCTCATTTGTCTCCTTTCTCTCCTTTCTTTCTCTCTCTCTCTCCTTTCTCTCTCCTTTCTTTCTCTCCTTTCTCTCTCTCTCTCCTTTCTTTCTCTCCTTTCATTCTCTCCTTTCATTCTCTCCTTTCTTTCTCTCCTTTCTTTCTCTCCTTTCTCTCTCTCCTTTCTTTCTCTTCTTTCTCCTCTTTCTCTTTTCGCTCTTTCTCTCTTTCTCTCTCTCTCTTCTTTCTCTCTCCTTTCTCTCTCCCTGTCCTTTCTTTCTGTCTTTCTCTCTCTCTCCTTTCTCTCTCTCCTTTCTCTATCTCCTTTCTCTCTTTCTCTCCTTTCTCTCTCACCTTTCTTTCTCTTCTTTCTCTACTTTCTCTTTCTCCTCTTTCTCTTCTCTCTCTTCTTTCTCTCTTTTTTCTCTCTCTCTTCCTTCTTTCTTTCTCTTCTTTCTCCTCTTTCGCTTCTTTCTCTCTCTTCCTTCTCTATCTCTCTCTCTCTTCTTTCTCTCTCTCTTCTTTCTCTTTTTCTCAATAATTTATAATATATTTATAATTATAATTTAATTATGCACTGAGGGGAGGAGCCGGACAACAGCAGTTAGCGCTCTATCTCTCTCCTTTCTCTCTCTCCTTTCTCTCTCTCCTTTCTTTCTTTCCTTTCTCTCTCCTTTCTTTCTTTCTTTTCTCTCTCTCTTCTTTTGCTCTCTCCTTTTTCTCTCTCTCTCTTTTTTCTCTCTCCTTTCTTTCTCTCCTTTGTCTCCTTTCTCTCCTTTCTTTCTTTGATTTCTCTCTCCTTTCTCTCTCTCTCCTTTCTTTCTCTCCTTTCTCTCTCTCTCCTTTCTCTCTCTCTTTCTCTCTCTCCTTTCTTTCTCTCTCTCCTTTCTTTCTCTCCTTTCTCTCTCTCCTTTCTTTCTCTTCTTTCTCCTCTTTCTCTTTTCTCTCTTTCTCTCTCTCTCTCTCCTTTCTCTCTCTCCTTTCTTTCTCTCTTTCTCTCTCTCTCCTTTCTCTCTCTCCTTTCTTTTTCTCTCTCCTTTCTCTCTCTCCTTTCTTTCTCTTCTTTCTCTACTTTCTCTTCTTTCTCTTCTTTCTCCTCTTTCTCTTCTTTCTCTTCTTTCTCTCTTTTTTTCTCTCTCTCTTCCTTCTCTCTTTCTCTCCTTTCTCCTCTTTTGCTTCTTTCTCTCTTCCTTCTCTTTCTCTCTCTCTCTCTCTTCTTTCTCTCTCTCTTCTTTCTCTTTTTCTCACTCTCTTCTTTCTGTCTCTTCTTTCTCTCTCTTCTTTCCCTCTCTTTCTCCGTTCTCTCTCCCTTCGTTCTCTCTCGCTCTTCTTTCTCTCTTTCTCAGACCTGGCAATGATCAGCTGATGCGGTCACCTGACGTAATCAGCTGACACTATAAGTCGAGTGGTGAGGCCGGCTTTTTACCGCCTAGCCGGCTAAACTATCAGCTGATGTTGTCAGACAGGAGTCTGCACTGAGTAGTTTGTTTGGTTGTTTTTGCACTGATGCATCAGCTGATTGTATAAAAGCCGTTTTTACTATCAGCTGCTGTTTCATGTGATTCAGGCCCTTGAACCTGATACATCATCTGATCGCTTTGCCTTCCAGCAAAGCGATCAGATAATATTGGATCGGATTGGACGGCGCAGGACCCTTGACCCAGGATTACTGCGGAGGGGTTCTTTAATTCAATAAAGATGGATTCACTAATTTTGTTGTGTTTTATTTATAATAAAAATATTTTTCTGTGTGTTGTGGTTCTTTTTATCGGTACTAGAAATCCATGGTGGGCATGTCTAATATTGGCATGACACCATGAATTTCGGGCTTAAGGCCAGTTGATAATATACAGCAAGCCCTAACCCCATTATTATCCAGCGAGCCACCCATCACCAGGGCAGCTGGAAGAGTTTGATACAGCGCCAAAAGATGGCACTTCTATGAAAGGGTCATTTTCTGGGGCGGCTGTGGACTGCAATTCGCAGCAGAGGCACCCAGAAACCTCGGGCTAACCTGTGCTGCGGATTCCAATCCCCAGCTGCCTAGTTGTACCCGGCTGGACACAAAAATGGGGCGAAGCCCACGTCATTTGTTTTTTCATTATTTCATGAAATAAGTGAAATAATTAAAAAAAACGGGCTTCCCTATATTTTTGGTTCCCAGCCGGGTACAAATAGGCAACTGGGGGTTGGAGGCAGCCCGTGGCTGCCTGCTGTACCTGGCTAGCATACAAAAATATGGCGAAGCCCATGTCATTTTTTTGGTGGGCAAAAAACTTCTGCATACAGTCCTGGATGGAGTATGCTGAGCCTTGTAGTTCTGCAGCTGCTGTCTGCTCTTCTCCAGACAGACAGCAGCTGCAGAACTACAAGGCTCAGCATACTCCATCCAGGACTGTATGCAGAAGTTTTTTGCCCCCTGAAAAAATGATGTGGGCTTCGCCATATTTTTGTATGCTAGCCAGGTACAGCAGGCAGTTACGGCCCCCAACCCCCAGTTGCCTATTTGTACCCGGCTGGGAACCAAAAATAAAGGGAAGCCCTTTTTTATTATTTCATGAATTTCATGAAATAATTAGAAAACAAATGACGTAGGCTTCGCCCCATTTTTTTGTCCAGCCAGGTACAACTAGGCAGCTGGGGATTGGAATCCGCAGCACAGGTTGGCCTGAGCTTTCTGGGCCACAATGCTGCGAATTGCAGTCTGCAGCTGCCTCAGAAAATGGCACTTTCATAGAAGCGCCATCTTCTGGCGCTGTATCCAACTCGTCCAGCACCTGCCTGCTATACCTGGCTAGCATACAAAAATATGGCGAAGCTCACGTCCTTTTTTTGTAGTTTTTTTGCCTAGCAATACAAAAAATGCAGCGGGAGCCCATATATATTTTTTTTAATTATTTATTTAAATAACTAAAAACAAAATGGGCTTCCCTGTATTTTGATTGCTGGACTTCACAGTGCTGTAAAAATAAATCTTTAAAAAAAATGACGTAGTGCTCCGCAGTATTTTTGATTCTCAGCGCAGATAAAGCAGACAGCTATGGGTTGCCACCCCCATCTGCCTGCCGTTACCTTGGTTGGCAATCAAAATACAGGGAAGCCCATTAATTTTTTCTATTTAAAAAATAGTTAAAAAAAAATGACGTTGGGTCCCCCCATTTTTGATAGCCAGCTAGGGTAAAGCAGACGGCTGTAGCCTGAAAACCACAGCTGGCAGCTTTACCGTGGTTGGGGATCCAATGTGGAGGTCCCCCCAGGCTCTATTTTTATAATTATTTTATAAATATTAATAATTACACAATAAAAGTAGGGTCCCCCCCAAATTGGATCACCAGCCAAGGAAAAGCGGACAGCTGTGGTCTGGTATTCTCAGGGTGGGAAGGTCCATAGTTATTGGGCCTTCACAGCCTAAAAATAGCAGGCCGCAGGCACCCCAGACGTGGCGCATCCACTAGATACAGAAATCAGAGGAGTAGGGTGAATGCGGCCGGCGCGCTGCTATGTGCGCGGCCATCTTGGATTTCTGGGAGGGCATCAGGGGGGGCACTTTGGCGACAACGGGGGACCGGAAGGGACCGGGGAGGAGATTTATCATGTTTGTTCATGCCAGATGGGAGATAAATAATTTTTTACCGGCGCTGTCATTTACTGTAACGTGATCATCGGTGTACGGTGTATACCTGTGATCACGTGAGCGGGGACCGGAAAAAACGTCCTGAATCATGATCTCCAGGGTCTCAGCTAGCCCTGAAACCCCGGAGATTTTCTGACGCTGGGGGGCGTTATTCACTTATTTCTGCCTGCTGTTTATAAACGGCAGATCAGAATAAGGCTACATTAACACGACCGATCCATTTTTGCAGTCTGCAAAAAACAGTCCGTTTTTTTTCACGGGTGCATCCGTGTGGCATCCGTTTCCGTTCCGTAGACGGTCCGTATGTCATCTGTTTGTCATCCGTGTGCCTTCCGTTTTTTTTGTGTACTGCAAAAAAACTGAAGGAGGATAAATGCATAAATTTACCCAGGATCCATAGCTTCATCCTACATGAAGCGGTCACATGTTCACTCCAGTGCCATTTTCTACTGCTCTTCACAGCGTAGAGCGCTCTGGTGATTTTCTTGTGCTTGTGCACTTCATATCAGTCTTTTCTGTCATTATAATGGCAGAAAGACACATAATGTCCCACTCTCCTGCATTTTGTAATTTTGCACCCTTTGGTGCCTTTCATGTGGCACTAAGGGGTGCTTAGCTTTGTATTTAGCCAAAAAAATGAAAAAAAAAATGACGTAGGGTTCCCCCTATTTTTGTAGCCAGCTAGGGTAAAGCAGACGGCTGCAGCCTGCAGACCACAGCTGGCAACCTCACCTTGGCTGGTAATCCAAAACTGAGGGCACTTCACGCTGTTATTTTAAATTAAATAAATAATTAAAAAAAAAAACACGTAGGGGTCCCCCCAAAATTGGATCACCAGCCAAGGTAAAGCAGACAGCTGGGGTCTGATATTCTAAGACTAGGGAGGTCCATGGTTATTGGACTCTCCCCAGCCTAAAAATAGCAGGCCGCAGCCGCCCCAGAAGTGGCGCATCCATTAGATGTGCCAATCCTGGTACTTCGCCCCAGCTCATCCCGCGCCCTGGTGCGGTGGCAAACGGGGTAATATATGGGGTTAATACCAGATGTGTAATGTCACCTGGCATCAAGCCCTGGGGTTGGTGAGGTCAGACGTCTATCAGATACTCGACATCACCAACCCAGTCAGTAATAAAAAAAAATAGACAACAAACACATTTTTATTTGAAAAAATACTCCCCAATACATTCCCTCTTTAACCAATTTATTAGAAAGAAAAACAAATCCAGGTCTGGTGTAATCCAAGGGGTTGCCATGACGATCCACACTGTCCCAGTCAATGAAGAGCAGGATGTTCCCCATTGGCTGGGAGAGCAGTGCAGTGACCTGAGCTAACATCAATGGGTCAGCCCAGGTCACTGCAGGGCATGACAAGTGCTGCTGTCAGCGAGGTACATTACCTGCGCTGCTCTCCTGCACTGCTGACAGCCCCTGTCACTGAGTTCAATGACCGGCGCCTTCACACCAAGTATCGCGAGATGCCCGTGACGTCACCGCTAGTCAGTCTCGGGTCGGAAGCGAGAGAAGGTGATGTGACAAGCGGCGGCCATGGACGACAGTGACAGCGCTGAGGTCGGGACTTCATCACCGCAGGTAAGCCGAGCGGGACCATGTGTGCAGAGTGCCAGGATGACGGACGTGTGTGTGTGTGTGTGTGTGTGTTGGTATGTATGGATGTGTACATGCTGCGTGCAGGAGGGGGCGGAGCGAGCTGAGCGGGGAAGTGTGGGCTTCCTGCACGAAACTAGGATAAACATCGGGTTACTAACCAAAGCGCTTTGCTTGGATACCCGATGTTTATCTTGGTTACCAGCTTCTGGCAGGCTGCCAGCGATGGCTCCTGCACATTGTAGCTGTAAAAAGCCCTGCTTTTTGCTGCTAGAACCGTTCTCAAAGGTATCTAGAACTATCGAGATTTAGCAAAAAGCTCGATTTCTAGTTCTATCTAGAACACCCCCCAAAATCACTCGAACCGCGAACTGGAGAACCGCACTCAACTTCACTGGAGAGATGCAATGACAGGTCCTAGCATGACGTCAAAGCCATGTGACCAGTCTGTAGCCAATGAGATACCAGACACGTGACTGGTCACATGCTATTTTGACGTCACGATAGGTCCTATTATCAGTGCTGGTTACCGGGAGGATGCAGCGATCATCGGAAGGAATAGCAGCCGGACACAGAGTAGAGGACTCATCGTGGGGACCGGTAAGTGTTATGGCAATGTTTATTAACTGTATGTGTACATTTATAATGTGTTTTATGTGTTTGTGATTGCCTACCATTGATTTCAATGGGGTTCGAGAGGTTCGAACCGAACTCGAACGCGGCATCTGTTCAATGAACCGAACCGAACTTGAACCTCTAGAGGCTCGCACATCTCTAATCCTTATCCCTGCTCCCCCTCACTGACAAGGATGATGGAAAGTATCAGTGGATGGTTGAATGGGGCGAGATCTGAATTGTAAAGAATCTCTGCACTATTAGTATTATGACATCTGCTTAAAAGGCAATGCCATACAATAAATACAACTGCTTAAGAGGCAATGCCATCCATCAAAGAGAACTACTTAAAAGGCAATTTCATACAGAAAAGATAACTGCTTAAAAGGGAATACCATACATCAAAGACATCTGCTTAAAAGCAGTTACCTGATTAAATTGGTATCAATAATTTAAAAGTTAAAAAGCGGCTCTAGGAAGTAAATTGCTGTCACCACAGCTGTTACAAATATATTTATATATATATATATATATATATATATTACAGTTAGGTCCAGAAATATTTGGACAGTGACACAAGTTTTGTTATTTTAGCTGTTTACAAAAACATGTTCAGAAATACAATTATATATATAATATGGGCTGAAAGTGCACACTCCCAGCTGCAATATGAGAGTTTTCACATCCAAATCAGAGAAAGGGTTTAGGAATCAGCTCTGTAATGCATAGCCTCCTCTTTTTAAAGGGACCAAAAGTAATTGGACAAGGGACTCTAAGGGCTGCAATTAACTCTGAAGGCGTCTCCCTCGTTAACTTGTAATTAATGAAGTAGTTAAAAAGTCTGGGGTTGATTACAGGTGTGTGGTTTTGCATTTGGAAGCTGTTGCTGTGACCAGACAACATTCGGTCTAAGGAACTCTCAATTGAGGTGAAGCAGAACATCCTGAGGCTGAAAAAAAAGAAAAAATCCATCAGAGAGATAGCAGACATGCTTGGAGTAGCAAAATCAACAGTCGGGTACATTCTGAGAAAAAAGGAATTGACTGGTGAGCTTGGGAACTCAAAAAGGCCTGGGCGTCCACGGATGACAACAGTGGTGGATGATCGCCGCATACTTTCTTTGGTGAAGAAGAACCCGTTCACAGCATCAACTGAAGTCCAGAACACTCTCAGTGAAGTAGGTGTATCTGTCTCTAAGTCAACAGTAAAGAGAAGACTCCATGAAAGTAAATACAAAGGGTTCACATCTAGATGCAAAGCATTCATCAATTCCAAAAATAGACAGGCCAGAGTTAAATTTGCTGAAAAACACCTCATGAAGCCAGCTCAGTTCTGGAAAAGTATTCTATGGACAGATGAGACAAAGATCAACCTGTACCAGAATGATGGGAAGAAAAAAGTTTGGAGAAGAAAGGGAACGGCACATGATCCAAGGCACACCACATCCTCTGTAAAACATGGTGGAGGCAACGTGATGGCATGGGCATGCATGGCTTTCAATGGCACTGGGTCACTTGTGTTTATTGATGACATAACAGCAGACAAGAGTAGCCGGATGAATTCTGAAGTGTACCGGAATATACTTTCAGCCCAGATTCAGCCAAATGCCGCAAAGTTGATCGGACGGCGCTTCATAGTACAGATGGACAATGACCCCAAGCATACAGCCAAAGCTACCCAGGAGTTCATGAGTGCAAAAAAGTGGAACATTCTGCAATGGCCAAGTCAATCACCAGATCTTAACCCAATTGAGCATGTATTTCACTTGCTCAAATCCAGACTTAAGACGGAAAGACCCACAAACAAGCAAGACCTGAAGGCTGCGGCTGTAAAGGCCTGGCAAAGCATTAAGAAGGAGGAAACCCAGCGTTTGGTGATGTCCATGGGTTCCAGACTTAAGGCAGTGATTGCCTCCAAAGGATTCACAACAAAATATTGAAAATAAAAATATTTTGTTTGGGTTTGGTTTATTTGTCCAATTACTTTTGACCTCCTAAAATGTGGAGTGTTTGTAAAGAAATGTGTACAATTCTTACAATTTCTGTCAGATATTTTTGTTCAAAGCTTCAAATTAAACGTTACAATCTGCACTTGAATTCTGTTGTAGAGGTTTCATTTCAAATCCAATGTGGTGGCATGCAGAGCCTAACTAGCGAAAATTGTGTCACTGTCCAAATATTTCTGGACCTAACTGTATATCCCACTGGTTGATCCAAGCAAAAGAATTATGCCGCATCTACATATAAAGCTGGAGTTGATCAAGAACTTTGTAAAAGCTCTTGATAAAGACGGTTAGCCTTTGAAAAATTTGGTTGCTATGTTTTCAAAATTGAGTGCAGCTAAGTTAAAGGAAGGTATATTCATTGGACCTCAAATCAGGAAATTGCTAAAAGATGAAACGTTCGAGTCAAAACTCAAGAAGCATGAGTCATCTGCTTGGTTGTCCTTCAAAGCAATTGTTGATGGCTTCTTGGGTAACAAGAAAGACGATGACTATGTTTCCATAGTCAATGAGTTATTGCAAAACTACAAAAAAATGGGCTGTAGAATGTCATTGAAAATTCATTTTTTACATTCGCACCTTGACTTTTTTTCCAGAAAACTTATGTTTTGTTAGTGATGAACAAGGTGATCATTTTCACCAGGACATTCTTACCATGGAGAAATGCTACTAAGGATGCTGGGGATCCTGCAATGATGGGCGACTACTGCTGGATGTTGTGTAGGGAGACAGATGAGACAACATACAAAAGGGAAGCCTCATCAGCCCATTTTGCTAAAACAACATGACATTAGAATTTGGATTTTAATAGCAATTAAGCTGAAAGTGTATCATTTAAGTGCTATTGCTATTATTATGACTTTATGAGTCATGATTATGAGTTTATGACATTGATATTGTAGCTTTCAAGTAAGCATAATAGTTTCTTATCATCTTTCTTAAAATACTGTGTATCTATTAAATGTGAAGTGATAGAAAGAATCCGACTTTTCCACTGAAATCAGCACCCCAAAATTAGTTAAAACCACACATTTTCAAGCCAGGAAAAGTTTTTTTTTGTTGTTGACCAGTGGAATTTATGGCAAAACCAGCACCTTGTTCAGTGTAGTTTCTTTTCTTATATAATGCATGAAAGAATGTTGACTGCTGATACATTCTTGCACATAACCAAGAGACATTTAATTTAGAGATAGATAAACTTTATTAGTGTTTCTGAGTCAGAAATGTTTATGAATATTCATGATGGGAGGAAATCAGCAAGTTTGTAACAGATTCAATTAACCTAGGTCACTGATTCCTGTCCTCAGTAGTTTAGGATTTTACAATTTCGCTGACAAGAAGCACGCTTGGAATTTTTTGTTATATTCATAGTCTTATGAATAATTAGTGAAAGAACATAAAAGTGATAAAGTATTTGTAGTATTGTGCTTCTAAGAACCTGAAAAGAATATAATGCATGGATATTTCAGTATTTTATTTTCAAAAGCATCAGATTTTCAAAATTTTAGGTTTCTTGTAAAACTGTGTTTTACAGTGTAAAGTTTGTGAAAGTCAATGTTATCACAATATTAACTCCTTCACCCCTGGGCAATTTTCCCATTTTTGTTGTTTTTTTTGCTCCCCTTCTTCCGGAAGCTGTAATGTTTTTTTTATTTTTCCATCAATCTTGCCATATGAGGGCTAGCTTTTTTGCAGAACAAGTTGTACAATGGCAATTGGCAATGAAATTCCAAATGCTGAAAAATTGTTCACTGTGTGGAAAAAATGATTTATGGGTGTGATGCCTCAGGTCAGTATGAGTTCGTAGACACCAAACATATATAGGTTTACTTTTATCTAAGGGGTTAAAAAAATTCAGAATTTTGCCATTTTCCATGACCCATAGCCTTCTCATTTTTTGGGATATGGGGCTCAGTGATGGCTTATTTCTTGCATCTTGAGCTGACATTTTTAATGGTACCATTTTTATGCAGATGATATGTTTTGATCACCTGTTATTGCATTTTGCACAAAATTTGTGATGACCAAAAAATGTAATTTTGGCATTTGGAATTATTTTTTGCCGCTACGCCGTTTACCGATCAGATTAATTGATTTTATATTTTGATAGATCGGACATTTCTGAAGGCAGCCATACTAAATGTGTGTATTTTTTAATTTTTTTAACCCTTTAATTTTTAATGGGGAAAATGGGGGGTGATTGAAACTTTTAGTTTTTTATATTTTTAAAACTATTTTTCCTTTTTATAATTTTATTAGTCCCCTTTGGGGGCTATAAGGATCAGAGTCTGATTGCTCATTAATTTCTCTTGATCAGAGCTGCAGAGGTCAGACCAGGAGAAATGCTCATCTTCTGTTATAGCCAGCGATCTGCCGGCTGTAACAGGAAGTGAGTCATGATAGCGACAGAAGTCATCACATGACCCTGAGCTACCATGACAACCATCGACTTGTCAAGTGCACATTACCCACTACGGTGCTTTAAATTGCACTGTCACATTTTGACAGTGCAATCTAAGGGGTTAACAAGCGTGGATGGATCACAGATCGACCTGTGGCTGCAAGGTGCACATGTCTGCTGTACAAATCAGCAGACATGTGCGGAGATCGCCACTGGCTTACCACAGTAGCCAGCAGTGATCACTTCTTCATGATTTAGTATGTAGTGGTATGTCCTAGGTGGTAAGGGGTTAAACCCTTCATCCCTGAGCCTGTTTTCACCTTCCTGACCAAGCCAAATTTTACAATTCAGATCAGTGTAACTTTATGTGGTGATAACTCTGGAATGCTTCAATGGATCCCAGCGATTGTT
This sequence comes from Anomaloglossus baeobatrachus, assembly GCF_048569485.1. NCBI lineage: Eukaryota > Metazoa > Chordata > Amphibia > Anura > Aromobatidae > Anomaloglossus > Anomaloglossus baeobatrachus. The sequence goes on along the minus strand of NC_134354.1, from coordinate 152,954,898 downwards.
AGAATGTTTTCTTGTGACACATTTTACTTTATAATACTGGTAAATTATGGTTCAAATTTTTTATGTTTATTTGTGAAAAAAATCTGAATTTTGGTGAAAATGTTGAAAATGTAGCAATTTTCAAACTTTTAGTTCCAGTTCCTAAGCCCTTGAACCAAAGAGTTATATCATGCAAAAGACTTAATAAATAACATTTACCACATTTTTACTTTACATCGGCATCATTTTTAAACCTTTTTTTTATTAGGAAGTTATAAGAGTTAAATTTTATCAGCAATTTCTAATTTTCCACACAAAATTACAAAATGTATCGGCAACACTGTCTGTGGTCACTTGTCAGCCCTAAAGAGGGCTACCAGGACAAGCAACTTTGTTTTCCAGGTACCAGGGGTTAGCCTGGCCTTCACACTTTAACTCTGATGCAGGTGTGCTGAACAGTGACCACTATGCTGGAGCCATGGATATAGCTACTGTTCGGAGAGCAAGCTGGCAAGAAGTATGGTATCCAAGTCAGAATCAGGTCAATAGAGAACAAAAAGATAACGCAGAAGATGATACAAAAAAAAACATGATCAAAATCAGGAATCTTTACAGGGAGCCAAATGAAAGAAACCTTGCACTTCTCAAGGAGTAAGTCAAACTATAACTGGGATTGGATATCAGGATTTCAGGATTAGAGATGAGCGAACCGGTCTCGGTTCGGCTCGAGGTCGGTTCGCCGAACGGAGGTCCCGTTCGAGTTCGTTCGTCGAACGTTCGATGAACCGAACTCGAACCGCATAGGAAACAATAGCAGGCATTCACAAACACATAAAAACACCTAGAAAACACCCTCAAAGGTGTCCAAAAGGTGACAAACAACTCACAACACAAAACAAACACATGGGAAAGTGACAAGGACATATACTCATGCGAAAACAAAGAGCTGGACAAGGAAAAAGAGGAGGAGACACAGATATAGGCATGGCACGCCCTTCTAAAATCATGTAAAACACCGCAAGGTGACTCCAAGCGGAGTCTCCCTTTTTTCCAAAAATTGTGCCCCACACACACCCACCCATTCAGTGGCAGCACTTGTGCCCTAGTTGCAAACAGGATGTTTTGATTTGCATCAAGCACATTCAAAAATACGCCATACTTAACCGTCCCCAGGATGACACCGGGGTAGGTAGCAAAGTCTTTGCTGAACCATGACTTGATCATCTTGGCTCCTTTTAAAAACAATGTAGGCAAGGGTTACTCCAAGCGGAGTCTCCCTTTTTTCAAAAAATTGGGCCACACAGACACCCCATCAGTGGCAGCACTTGTGCCCTAGTTGCAAACAGGATGTTTTGATTTGCATCAAGCACATTCAAAAATACGCCATACTTAACCGTCCCCAGGATGACACCGGGGTAGGTAGCAAAGTCTTTGCTGAACCATGACTTGTTCATCTTGGCTCCTTTTAAAAAACACAGCAAGCAAGGGTTACTCCAAGCGGAGTCTCCCTTTTTTCCAAAAATTGTGCCCCACACACACCCACCCATTCAGTGGCAGCACTTGTGCCCTAGTTGTACACTTCACAGCTAGACTTGCATCAAGCACATTCAAAAATACGCCATAATTAACCGTCCCCAGGATGACACCGGGGTAGGTAGCAAAGTCTTTCCTGATCCCAGCTCTGTTCATCTTGGATCATTTTTAAAAAACACAGCAAGCCAGGGTTACTCCAAGTGGAGTCTCCCTTTTTTTCCCAAAAATTGTGCCCCACACACACCCACCCATTCAGTGGCAGCACTTGTGCCCTAGTTGTACACTTCACAGCTAGATTTGCATCAAGCACATTCAAAAATACGCCTTTCTTAACTGTCCCCAGGATGACACCGGGGTAGGTAGCAAAGTCTTTGCTGAACCATGACTTGTTCATCTTGGCTCCTTTTAAAAAACACAGCAAGCAAGGGTTACTCCAAGCGGAGTCTCCCTTTTTTCCAAAAATTGTGCCCCACACACACCCACCCATTCAGTGGCAGCACTTGTGCCCTAGTTGTACACTTCACAGCTAGATTTGCATCAAGCACATTCAAAAATACGCCATACTTAACCGTCCCAGGGATGACTCCGGGGTAGGTAGCAAAGTCTTTCCTGATCAAAGCTCTGTTCATCTTGGATCATTTTTAAAAAACACAGCAAGCAAGGGTTACTCCAAGCGGAGTCTCCCTTTTTTTTCCAAAAATTGTGCCCCACACACACCCACCCATTCAGTGGCAGCACTTGTGCCCTAGTTGTACACTTCACAGCTAGATTTGCATCAAGCACATTCAAAAATACGCCATACTTAACCGTCCCCAGGATGACTCCGGGGTAGGTAGCAAAGTCTTTCCTGACCCCAGCTCTGTTCATCTTGGATCATTTTTAAAAAACACAGCAAGCAAGGGTTACTCCATGCGGAGTCTCCCTTTTTTTTCCAAAAATTGGGCCCCACACACACCCACCCATTCAGTGGCAGCACTTGTGCCCTAGTTGCAAACAGGATGTTTTGATTTGCATCAAGCACATTCAAAAATAGGCCATTCTTAACCGTCCCCAGGATGACACTGGGGTAGGTAGCAAAGTCTTTGCTGAACCATGACTTGTTCATCTTGGCTCCTTTTAAAAACAATATAAGCAAGGGTTACTCCAAGCGGAGTCTCCCTTTTTTCAAAAAATTGGGCCACACAGACACCCCATCAGTGGCAGCACTTGTGCCCTAGTTGCAAACAGGATGTTTTGATTTGCATCAAGCACATTCAAAAATACGCCATAATTAACTGTCCCCAGGATGACACCGGGGTAGGTAGCAAAGTCTTTCCTGATCCCAGCTCTGTTCATCTTGGATCATTTTTAAAAAACACAGCAAGCAAGGGTTACTCCAAGCGGAGTCTCCCTTTTTTTTTCCAAAAATTGTGCCCCACACACACCCACCCATTCAGTGGCAGCACTTGTGACCTAGTTGCAAACAGGATGTTTTGATTTGCATCAAGCACATTCCAAATCCACAAGCATTTACTCTCCCCAGGATGACACAGGGGTAGTAAATTCCTTGTAGATCCATGACTTGTTCATTTTGATGAACGTTAGTCTGTCCACATTGTAACTGGACAGACGCGTGCGTTTATCTGTCAGCACACACCCAGCAGCACTGAAGACACATTCAGAGACAACGCTGGCAGCTGGACACGACAAAATCTCCAAGGCATAAGTGGAGAGCTCTGGCCATTTTTCAAGATTTGAAGCCCAAAATGAGCAAGGCTCCATTTGCAAAGTCATGGCATTGATGTTCATTTGGAGATACTCCTGTATCATCCTCTCCAGCCGTTGACTATGTGTTAGACTTGTTGTCTCTGTTGGCCTTGCAAAGGAGGGTCTAAAAAAATTATGAAAAGATTCCATAAAATTGCTGTTACCAGCACCAGATACAGTCCTACTGGTATGGGTAGACTGTTGAAGATGACGAGACCGTCCCATGTTTGTCAAGTTACAACTGGGAGATTCACTCCCTTCACCTGCATGGCTGTTTGGTGGAAAAGCCGAGCTAAGATCGAGTAACAGCTTCTACTGATACTCCTGCAAACGTGCGTCCCTTTCTATGGCTGGAATTATGTCACAAAATTTGGACTTGTACCGGGGATCTAATAGTGTGGCAAGCCAGTAGTCATCATCACTTCTAATTTTGACAATACAGGGGTCATGTTGGAGGTAGTGCAGCAAGAAAGCACTCATGTGTCTTGCGCAGCCATGCGGACCAAGTCCACGCTGTGTTTGTGGCATAGAGGTGCTAACCGTTCTTTCTTCCTCTGACATCTCCCCCCAACCTCTTTCAACTGAAATTTGACCAAGGTCTCCCTCATCCGTTGAGTCTTCCATGTCCATGGACAGTTCGTCCTCCATTTCTTCATGTTCTCCTGCACCTTCCTCAACATTTCGCCTGCTACCATGCGCCCTTGTTGATCTCTGTCCCCCATGGTCCCATGCCTGCCGCGTTGGTGATGATGAACGTCTGGAACTTGGAGATGTTGTTATGTCTTGCGCATATGAATCCTCCTGTAGTTCCTCCACTTCCTGTTGTCCCACCCCCTGACTCCGAATAGTGTTTAGCGTGTGCTCCAGCATGTAAATGACTGGAATTGTCATGCTGATAATGGCATTGTCAGCGCTAAACATATTCGTCGTCATGTCGAAACTATGCAGAAGGGTGCATAGGTCCTTGATCTGAGACCACTCCATCAGGGTGATCTGCCCCACCTCTGCATCTCGTTGGCCCAGGCTATACGTCATGACGTATTGCACCAGGGCTCGGCGGTGCTGCCACAATCGCTGTAACATGTGGAGAGTCGAATTCCAGCGTGTCGGCACATCGCATTTCAGGCGATGAACCGGCAGGCCGAAAGACTTCTGGAGCGATGCAAGTCGCTCAGCTGCAGCACTTGAAAAGTGGAAGTGAGCAGACAGTTTTCGTGCCCTGGTCAGAAGGCCATCTAGGCCGGGATAGTGTGTTAAAAATTGCTGGACAACAAGGTTCAACACGTGAGCCATACAAGGTACGTGTGTCACCTTGCCCAGGCGAAGGGCCGCACCCAGGTTTGCAGCATTGTCGCACATGGCCTTACCAGGCTGCAGGTTAAGTGGAGACAACCATTATTAATCTCGGACCACAGAGCTGACCACAACTCCTCAGCTGTGTGACTCTTATTCCCAAGACATGTCAAGCTAAAGACCGCCTGATGACGTTGCGCTCTGCTGCCAGCATAGTAATGAGGGGTGCGTGATTCCTTCTGCGCAGTGAGAACGCTGGTGGCCTGACCAGGCAGGCTTGGGGCGGAGGTGGAGGACAGAGATGAGGTGGAGGAGGCAGAAGCAGTGGCGGAACTTGGACAGACAGAGGATTGACACACAAGTCGTGGGGACGGCAAGACTTGTGCAGCAGACCCTTCACCATCTATCACCATAGTTACCCAGTGCCCAGTCAGCGACATATAACGTCCCTGTCCATGCTTACTGGTCCAAGTATCGGTGGTAAAATGCACCCGTTCACACACAGAGTTTCTCAAGGAAGCGGTGATGTTGTGTGCGACATGCTGGTGTAGCGCGGGCATACCTTTCTTAGAGAAGTAGTGGCGACTGGGCATCTGGTACTGGGGCACAGCGACAGACATAAGGTCTCTAAAATCTTGTGTGTCCACCAGGCGGAAAGGCAGCATCTCGGTAGCCAAGAGCTTACAGAGGGATAAAGTCAACCTCTTAGCTTTGTCATGGGTCGCAGGAAATGGCCTTTTATTTGTCCACATCTGAGGGACAGAGATCTGGCTGCTGTGTGTAGACGGTGTTGAGTAGGGTAATATATTGGATCCCAAGCACTCAAATTAGGACAAAGAGAATAAATTCAAAAAAGTGTTATTTTATTGGACTATTTGCAAAAAAGAAAACGCCACCACAATATAGCAAAAGCTGACGTTTCGGCCTGTTAGGCCTTTTTCAAGGTTTTTGCCTATGAGAAATGATAGAAAGTATATTACACACCACAAAGTGTCAGAAAAAACAAAAAAGTTTCACAAACATATATGTACACACGCATATTTATATACAAGGTATTTACACGTACGTATAGTGGGAGGGTGAAAAGGACGAATTAGACGTCACGGGATTGTACCATGTGGCGTTTGCTTTGCTTTGCAAGGGTACGTCACTGAATAGAGTAGAAAGCAATTAATTAGCACCAAAAAAGGGGAGATGTCATAGTCATATATTAACAAGCAATAAAAAGTCAGTGAGCTCATATTAGATAGCTGTCCTAGGCCAAACCAGGAGGAGACACATGAATAGACAGGGAATCATACTAATGCGGGGACACCATAGAGAGGGCTATATGCATCAGAGCAACAGCAGATTAAGGGCTCCGCCACACATCCGTGAAACACGTGCGTGTTTGGTCCGTTTCCGTGTATACTGGAGACACGGCCAAACGTGCACCAATGTTACTATATCTCAGCGGTTACAATTGCGTTTTTGGTTATGTCCGTGAGTCCGTCTCCGTGATGCGTTTTGTGGGCCGTGTCAAACGCCAGCATGTCCGTTTTATTCACGCAACACGCAGCACGGACCCAATGAAAGTCAATGGGTCTGTGCGCACGTCCGAGTGACACGGACGCATCTCTGTTTGTTCCTTGTATGTTTTGTGCTTTTTTCATGTGATGTCGGTCTTTTTTCTTTTTCTGTTTCATTCTCTCCCTCAGCCCGTTGGTCGGTCTCTATGTCTGTCAGTCGGTCTCTATGTCTGTCTGTCCCTCTAGCTGTCTGTCGGTCAGTTCCCCCCTCTCTCATACTTACCATTCCCCGATCCCCAGCGCGGCGCTGCACTGCTGTTATAAAAACTCCGGCGGCTTTTACTATTTTGAAAAAGCCGGCCGCCCATTAATCAATCTCGTATTCCCTGCTTTACCCGCCCACCGGCGGCTGTGCTTGGTTGCAGTGAGACACGCCCACCACGCTGAGTGACAGCTGTCTCACTGCACCCAATCACAGCCGCCGGTGGGCGTGTCTATACTGTGCAGTAAAATAAATAAATAGTTAAAAAAAATGGCGTGCGGTCCCCCCCCATTTTAATACCAGCCAGATAAAGCCATACAGCTGAAGGCTGGTATTCTCAGGATGGGGAGCTCCACGTTATGGGGAGCCTCCCAGCCTAACAATATCAGCCAACAGCCGCCCAGAATTGCCGCATACATTATATGCGACAGTTCTGGGGCTGTACCCGGCTCTTCCCGATTTGCCCTGGTGCGTTGGCAAATCGGGGTAATAAGGAGTTATTGGCAGCCCATAGCTGCCAATAAGTCCTAGATTAATCATGTCAGGCGTCTATGAGACACCCTCCATGATTAATCTGTAAGTTACAGTAAAAAAACACACACACCTGAAAAATCCTTTATTAGAAATAAAAAACACAAACAAATTCCCTCATTACCAATTTATTAACCCCGACAAACCATCCATGTCCGGCGTAATCCACGGACTCCAGTGTCGCTTCCAGCTCTGCTGCATGCAGGTGACAGGAGCAGTAGAAGACACCGCCGCTCCGGTCACCTCCACGCAGCTAATGAGATGAGTAGCGAGAGTATGGCTTTATCTGGCTGGTATTAAAATGGGGGGGGACCGCACGCCGTTTTTTTTAATTATTTATTTATTTATTTTACTGCACAGTATAGACACGCCCACCGGCTGCTGTGATTGGGTGCAGTGTGACACCTGTCACTCAGCGTGGTGGGCGTGTCTCACTGCAACCAATCACAGCCGCCGGTGGGCGTGTAAAGCAGGGAATACGAGATTGATTAATGGGCGGCCGGCGTTTTCAAATTAGAAAAAGCCGCCGGAGCAGTGTGAATGCCGTGCAGCGCCGGTGATCGGGGATCGGTGAGTATGAGAGAGGGGGGGAAACTTCAGTCACTCGGAGGATTAGCGGTCACCGGTGAATCCTTCACAGGTGACCGCTAATCAGTACACGGCACAAAGACAGAGCCGCAGCATGACTATGAAGTCGGGTGAAGTTCACCCGAGTTCATTCTCATCCCGCTACTCTGTCTTCCGACATGTAGTAACGACATTTTGCATCACACACGTACATTTCACACGGACAACACATACACATGTCAGTTATTTCACTCACGCACACACGGACATTCCACACGCACATACGGCTAGCATACGGGATACACACGCAGGCCACACATACCATAAAAACGGACCTAAAAAACGGAAAACGGACCCGAAAAACGGCCCATTTTACACGGACGTGGTTTTCACGGATGTGTGGCGGAGCCCTAAAGCAATGCAGGGTACATAAACCAAGGGTACATTAAAGCATAAATTCAGACAAGCATGTTATCATTGGCACATACCGGAGGCCAGGGAGGCCCAGAAGACAGGTGGAGGAAGAGAAAGGATGCCTGTGGAGAGAGATGGTGAGGCAGTGGTAAATACAAGGACGTGCCTGGTGAAATGGATCAGCAGTTGTGGACTGGAGAGAGCAGAGCGCATCTATAGTTACCTGAATAACACAGGGAGTGGGGACAGGGTCCCAGGGGTCTGTGATGGAGGCAGGAGGCATGTCGGTGTGGTGTGTGGCTGTTAGGGCCAGGTGGACGGGCAGACCCAGGAGGTGGATCCACTGGGCCGAACACCTTACTGAAGGCAAGGGGTCCGGTAGCCGGAGCACTACGGGTAGCAGGACAGTCCGTGCAAAAGAGTGGAATGGAGAAGTCCCTGGGACCACGGAGTCACTGATGGTAGTCCGGGTGACGGAGCTCAGGTTCGGAGGCCGAGATGTTGTCAGGCAGAGTCCGGAACCGATGGAGCCAGAGGACGGATCACCTCAGGGATCACAGATGGTACGGACTGACGGGATGGCAGATAGTCAGCGTTCGGGGTTCGGGAATTGGCAGGACCGGATGGCGAGGCAGGAGCGGCTCTAGAAGAGAGATAGGTAAGTATATCACAGACACAAGGAGACCTGACTCCTAGCTTAGGAAACAAGAAGAACAGGCCCCGCCCACTTGGACATTAAACCCCTTTATACCCTGTACCTGTGTGTTCAATATCCTGTCAGTGGACGCTGGCCCTTTAAGAGAGGGTCAATGACCGTGCGCGCGCCCTAATGCGCATGCGCGAGGCCCGGGTGCCAGAAGCCAGGGCAGGGAGCGGTGTATAGGAAGCAGGGGAGCTGGCCTGGAGCAGAGCTGCCGACGGGCGCCGGGAGCAGGGACCGGGCCGCCTGGGGACAGCAGGTGATGGGGGCTGGAGACTGTGGAGCGGGGGACGCCTAACAGAGGAGCCAGGGAGCGAAGCAGGGAAGCCGGGGAGCGTGGCAGGTGAGCCGGGGAGCAGAGCAGGGGACCCGGGGAGCGTGACAGTACCCCCCCACGCCCCTCTCCCCGCAACCGGGACAGGAAGGCAGGTATCAGAGGAGTACCCACATTCTCCTGGGGTTCCCAGGACCTATCCTCAGGACCATACCCCGCCCAGTCCACCAAGAAGAACTGCCGGCCCCATACGGTTTTCATGGCCACGATATCCCTTACCGCATAGATGTCATCATCAGCAATAGGAGGAGGAGCCGAACTGGCAGCAGCGGAGAAGGGAGCAAGGACAACCGGCTTGAGCAGGGAGACGTGGAAGGAGTTGGGTATCCTCATCGTGGCCGGGAGCTGCAGCTTGTAGGAGACCTCATTTATTCTGCTGAGGACTTTAAACGGCCCGATATAGCGAGGACCCAGCTTGTATGATGGTAGCTTCAATCGGAGGTACTTGGAAGCAAGCCAGACGAGATCTCCTGGAGAGAAACACGGAGGATCCAAACGCCTCTTGTCTGCGTGTCTCTTCATCCGCAGGGAAGCACGTCCAAGGGACGCCTTGACAGAGTCCCAAATTGTTGCAAAGTCACGGGCTACAGCATCAGCAGCAGGGACATCCGAGGAAGAGGATACAGGTAATGGGACGGAAGGCTGAAGTCCGTAAACGACATGGAAGGGAGAGCTGGAGGAGGACTCACTGACGTGGTGGTTATGGGAGAATTCAGCCCAAGGAAGAAGCGTGGACCAGTCGTCGTGATGGGCGTTGACGTAGTGACGTAAGAAGGAGGTCAAGATCTGATTGACTCGTTCCACTTGGCCATTCGACTGAGGATGGTAGGCTGAAGAAAAGTCCAGAGTCACTCCCAGATGTTTGCAGAGAGCCCTCCAGAAGCGGAAGGTGAACTGAGTTCCTCTGTCGGACACAATGTGTGATGGAAAGCCATGCAACCGGAAGATGTGCTGTATGTAGGCGTCAGCGAGTTCCTGGGCTGAGGGCAGTCCAGCCATAGGGACGAAATGAGCCATTTTGGAGAACCGATCCACCACGACCCATATGACTGTGTCCGGAGGACAGGGGCAAGTCCGTAATGAAGTCCATTGCAATGTGTTGCCACGGAACAGAGGGTATAGGCAGAGGCAGAAGACGGCCATATGGCAGATGTTTGGGTGTCTTGTTCCTGGCACAAGAGGAGCAGGCTGAGACAAAAGAAGCGACGTCCGTGCGAAGGGATGGCCACCAGTAATGACGTACAATCGTACTCCATGTTCTCTTCTGACCAGCATGGCCGGCTGTTTTCGAGGCATGGCCCCAGTGCAACACTTTTTGCCTGTCAGTCTCAGAGACATAGGTCTTCCCGGGCGGTATCTGGGCCAGGGTGACAGGGGCCACCGGAATGATTTTACTAGGGCAGATGATGGGCTGGGATGTCTCCTCCTCCTGCTCCATGGGCATGAATGACCTGGACAAGGCATCTGCGCGTACATTCTTGTCCGCGGGTCGGAAATGGAGCTGGAAATCGAACCTGGCAAAGAACAAGGACCACCTGGCTTGCCGTGGGTTCAGTCGCTGAGCGGACCGCAGGTATTGCAGGTTCTTGTGGTCCGTGTAAATGATCACGGGGTACACTGCTCCCTCCAGAAGGTAGCGCCATTCCTCCAGAGCCAGTTTGACTGCCAATAGCTCTCGGTCACCGATGGTGTAGTTGCGTTTAGGCGCTGAGAAGCTCTTGGAGAAGAAACCGCAAGTAACCATCTTCCCGGAGGAGGACTTCTGCATGAGCAGTGCTCCGGCTCCCGAGGAGGAGGCATCCACCTCCAAGGTGAACTGTCGGTTTAACTCCGGACGGTGGAGCACAGGGGAGGAAGCAAATGCCTGCTTCAGAGAGCCAAACGCGGCGTCGGCCGCAGGTGACCAGTCCTTTGGATTAGCCCCCTTCTTGGTCAAGGCGGAGAGAGGTGCAGTCAGAGCAGAGAAGTGAGGGATGAACTGACGGTAATAGTTTGCGAATCCCAGAAAGCGTTGGATTGCCTTCAGTCCAGAAGGAGGGGGCCATTTGAGAATGGAAGAGACCTTCTCCGGATCCATCTGCAAGCCGGTATCGGAGATTACGTAACCCAGGAAGGGAAGAGAAGACTGCTCGAAGACACACTTCTCGTACTTGGCGTACAGACGATTTTCCCTCAGTCTTTGTAGTACCAGCTGCACGTTCTCTCTGTGGGTCTGGAGGTCCGGAGAAAAGACCAGGATGTCATCAAGATACACCACCACACAGACGTAGAGAAGGTCCCGGAACACGACGTTCACCAATTCCTGAAAGACTGCTGGTGCGTTACACAGGCCGAAGGGCATCACACAGTATTCATAGTGCCCATCGCGAGTATTGAACGCGGTCTTCCATTCGTCCCCCGAGCGGATGCGGACCAGGTTGTAGGCACCCCGAAGATCCAACTTGGTAAACACACGAGCTCCTCTAAGCCGATCAAACAATTCGGGGATGAGCGGCAGGGGGTATTTATTTTTCACGGTGATTTGGTTCAATCCCCGGTAGTCAATGCATGGGCGTAGGTCGCCCTCTTTCTTCTTAACGAAGAAGAAGCCTGCTCCAGCAGGAGAGGAGGATCTCCGAATGAATCCCCTTGCCAGGTTCTCTGTGATGTAGGTAGACATGGCCCTTGTTTCGGCAGGAGACAGCGGATATATCCGTCCTCGAGGTGGTGTAGTTCCCGGGAGCAGGTCGATGGCACAATCGTAAGGACGATGTGGCGGCAGTACTTCTGACTCCTTTTTATCAAAGACGTCCGCGAAGGACCAATAGGCCGAAGGCAGTCCCAGTAGGGACTCCGGAACTGGAGGTCGTCGGATGGGCTGTATAGTCTTCAGACAGTTCTCGTGGCAAGAGGAGCCCCATCGGGTGATTTCACCAGTACCCCAGCTGACTGACGGTTCGTGTGTCCGTAACCAGGGGAGTCCCAGCAGGATTTGATGAGACATGTGTGGGAGGACATAGAGAGCGATGTTCTCGGTGTGCAGGGCACCGATACGCAGTTCCACCTGCTTGGTGATCCACGAGATGGTGTCAGAGAGGGGTCTCCCATCCACAGAGGCAATCACGAGGGGTTTGTCGAGTGGAGTAACAGGCACCTGGTACTTGTCCACCGTGGCCTGCTGGATGAAATTGCCTGCTGCCCCGGAATCGAGGTACGCCTCGGCCGTGAACCGCGTCTCTCCCGTTGTCACTTGAACAGTCCACGTAACCGGGTCTGAGAGAGTCCCAGCACCTAGGGTGGCCTCTCCTACCAACCCTAGGCTTTGGAGTTTCCCGGCCTCTCTGGACAGGAGCGTAGAAGGTGTGTGCCCTCTCCGCAGTAGAAGCAGAGGCCCTTGGCGAGACGTTCTGCTCGGCGTTGTTCGGACTGCCGCAAACGGTCGATCTGCATAGGCTCGTGGACGGAGACACCAGATGACGTTGACTGAAGTACGGCGGGCTTCTGCGGAGGAGAGGAATGCCGTATCGGACGTCTCTCACGGGACACCTCTTTGGATCGTTCCTGAAAGCGAAGATCCACTCGAGTCGCTAGTGCAATCAGGGCATCCAGGGTGGACGGCACGTCACGACCAGCCAGCTCATCTTTAATACGACCCGAGAGGCCTTCCCAGAAGGCGGCGGTTAGAGCCTCATTGTTCCACCCGAGTTCCGAAGCCAAGGTGCGAAAACGGATGGCATATTGGCCCACCGTCAGAGTCCCCTGACGTAGCCGGAGGAGAGATGAGGCAGACGCGGAGGCGCGTCCGGGCTCGTCAAAGGTGCCACGAAATGCCTGCAGGAACTCCTGGATGTTGGTGGTCACCGGATCCTCCTTCTCCCACAAGGGGTTCATCCAGGCCAGTGCCTCACCCTCTAGATGGGACATCATGAACGCGACCTTGGCTTGGTCGGAGGCAAACAAGTGCGGCAGCTGCTTGAAATGGAGAGAGCATTGATTGATGAAACCCCTGCAGGTCTTGGGATCTCCGGCGTACCGGGGTGGTGAGGCCAAACGAAGTCTGGAAGCATCCGAGGAGGCTGCCATGGGAGCTGTGGCCGTGGATTGTACAGTGGAAGCTCGAGATGCCGAAGATGTGACCGACGCTTGCAGCGTGTTCAGGCGGGCGTCCACAGAAGACATGACATTCAGCATGCGGGTCTGGGTCTCACGCTGGCGTGTGAGTTCCTCCTGCAAGGCCGCTAGTGCTTCGGCGGGATCCATGGCCTGTTCTTACTGTTAGGGCCAGGTGGACGGGCAGACCCAGGAGGTGGATCCACTGGGCTGAACACCTTACTGAAGGCAAGGGGTCCGGTAGCCGGAGCACTACGGGTAGCAGGACAGTCCGTGCAAAAGAGTGGAATGGAGAAGTCCCTGGGACCACGGAGTCACTGATGGTAGTCCGGGTGACGGAGCTCAGGTTCGGAGGCTGAGATGTTGTCAGGCAGAGTCCGGAACCGATGGAGCGAGAGGACGGATCACCACAGGGATCAGAGATGGTACGGACTGACGAGATGGCAGATAGTCAGCGTTCGGGGTTCGGGAATCGGCAGGACCGGATGGCGAGGCAGGAGCGGCTCTAGAAGAGAGATAGGTAAGTATATCACAGACACAAGGAGACCTGACTCCTAGCTTAGGAAACACGAAGAACAGGCCCCGCCCACTTGGACATTAAACCCCTTTATACCCTGTACCTGTGTGTTCAATATCCTGTCAGTGGACGCTGGCCCTTTAAGAGAGGGTCAATGACCGCGCGCGCGCCCTAATGCGCATGCGCGAGGCCCGGGTGCCAGAAGCCAGGGCAGGGAGCGGTGTATAGGAAGCAGGGGAGCCGGCCTGGAGCAGAGCTGCCGACGGGCGCCGGGAGCGGGGACCGGGCCGCCTGGGGACCGCAGGTGATGGGGGCTGGAGACTGTGGAGCGGAGGACGCCTAACAGAGGAGCCAGGGAGCGAAGCAGGGAAGCCGGGGAGCGTGGCAGGTGAGCCGGGGAGCAGAGCAGGGGACCCGGGGAGCGTGACAGTGGCGCGTATTTATAGCCACTTCCGGGTGTCCGGTACTGGGGCTACTGCGCCTGCGTGTATGACGTTGGTGGTGGCGTGGGAACGCAGCTGCGCCTGCGTGGAGCGTCACACTAGGGGCGGGGACAGAACTAGTAGTTTGAGAGGTGTGTGCGATGAAGCGTCACTTCTGTAATGTCTATCGCGCATGCGCGCGTGACGTCACTGCAGCGCAACTGCGCATGCGTGAAGTGTCATAACGGAGGCACTGTTTTAGAAGGTGTGTGCTAGTGCTAGTGTGCACGGAGGGGGCGTCATCTAGTGGGTGTGGGCCAAGTCCACAATAGGGAATATGGATGATAGTAATAAGAGACAGGCTGATGCGGGATACTTCTAAACATAGAATAATATCAATAAGGAGTTGTATGCGCTTAAGGATGTTTATGGAAATGGGGGTGTGTGTTATGCAGAAAGTAAAAACTGTAGGATGGCAGAATGAGGGGTATGGCCAATTGCCTCTTATTACTGGTTGTGTTAATGTGTGTGTGTACAGATTGTTAGGGCAGAGGAGTATGAGAAAAGGGGGGGGGAGGTTGGTGGGGGGGGGTTTAAGATGTGTGTGAAAGAAATATGAGAGAGAAAAGAAAGATCTGGAAGTGATGATATAAGACTGCAGGGAAGTAAATGGATGTGCAGATGTAATGTAGTATATGTAGTATAGACCGTGGGTTGGGAGTCAATCTGTAACCTGAGACTAATCCGTGTGCTTGGAAGAAAAAAGGGGGGGGAGGGGGGTGTTTAGGGATGGTACCTTATAGAAAGGTGGTGCCCATGATAAGGATGTGAGAGTGGAATCCTGCCCGTGATGAAGGTGGTCAATACCTCTGAAAAAGAAAATGAGAATAAATTAGAGCTTGCAAAAGTACATGAATACATGAATACCTGGATATATACATGATAGTCTGAAGCGTTTATACAAAACGACATAGGCTTTAGCCGCTATATATCACAGTTGCTGAATAGGATGGTAGCTGAAAATTAATAGTTAACTTCATACTCTCTGTTCATGCCCCATGGTTCTAGAGTCTGCAATGTATGTATCCAGTAGGCCTCGCGGTCCCTGAGGATTTGAACACGGTTCCCACCCCTCCTGGGCAACGGCACGTGTTCCAAAACCTGATACCTAAGTTGAGATATTGAATGACCCCTAGCGATGAAGTGTGCTGGAATCGGAAGTGCAGTTTGACCACAACGTATGGTAGATTTATGTTTACTGATGCGGTCTCGGATATGTTGGGTGGTTTCCCCAACATATCCAAGACCGCAAGGACACTTGATTAAGTAAACAACAAAGTTAGTCCTTGCGGTCTCGGATATGTTGGGGAAACCACCCAACATATCCGAGACCGCATCAGTAAACATAAATCTACCATACGTTGTGGTCAAACTGCACTTCCGATTCCAGCACACTTCATCGCTAGGGGTCATTCAATATCTCAACTTAGGTATCAGGTTTTGGAACACGTGCCATTGCCCAGGAGGGGTGGGAACCGTGTTCAAATCCTCAGGGACCGCGAGGCCTACTGGATACATACATTGCAGACTCTAGAACCATGGGGCATGAACAGAGAGTATGAAGTTAACTATTAATTTTCAGCTACCATGCTATTCAGCAACTGTGATATATAGCGGCTAAAGCCTATGTAGTTTTGTATAAACGCTTCAGACTATCATGTACATATCCAGGTATTCATGTACTTTTGCAAGCTCTAATTTATTCTCATTTTCTTTTTCAGAGGTATTGACCACCTTCATCACGGGCAGGATTCCACTCTCACATCCTTATCATGGGCACCACCTTTCTATAAGGTACCATCCCTAAACACCCCCCTCCCCCCCTTTTTTCTTCCAGGCACACGGATTAGTCTCAGGTTACAGATTGACTCCCAACCCACGGTCTATACTACATATACTACATTACATCTGCACATCCATTTACCGTATTTTTCGGACCATAAGACGCACTTTTTTTCCCCCAAATGTTGGGGGAAAGTTGGGGGTGCGTCTTATGGTCTGACTATAGGGCTGCGGCTGGGAATGAGGGTGCTGCGGGTCATCGGGGGCACGAGCAGGCAGCAGCAGCGCCTGCTCGTGACCACGTGGGCCCGCTCATTACATATGCACGCCCATCCTCCCGCCCATCTCTCAGCGCTGAAGCCGGCACTGACAGGTGGGCGGAAGGATGAGCGGGGACGCGCGCATAGTAAAGAGCCGGCATGATCACCCCTGGCAATTACAGCCTGGAGTGATCATGTGCGGCTGTATTCACTGCCCCCCGCGCGTCATTACCAGCGCGGGGTGCAGTGAATCAGTGCACTCACCCGTCCCCGTGTGTGGAGCCGCCCCCCTGCTGCACGCGATGACTTCCGATCTGTGCCGGTCAGCTGATCTGTGCCGGTCAGCTGATCTGTGCCGAGCTGGTCAGCTGATCGGCACAGACAGGAAGACATCGCGATGCAGCAGGGGAACGACTCCACACACACAGATCAGCGTGCCAGAGAGGAAGATGTGATCGGTGCTGCAGGGAGTGAGGAAAAGGTGAGTATAAACGTTTATTTTTTTCTCTGTGCTATAGGATACAGGCCATATACCAGGATGGTATATGAGCACGATGGGAGTATATGAGCAGGCAGGATGGGGGGGGTATGTGAACAGGCTGGATGGGGGGTATGTGAACAGGCTGGATGGGGGGGCATGTGAACAGGCTGGATGGGGGGGCATGTGAACAGGCTGGATGGGGGGGCATGTGAACAGGCTGGATGGGGGGGCATGTGAACAGGCTGGATGGGGGGGCATGTGAACAGGCTGGATGGGGGGGCATGTGAACAGGCTGGATGGGGGGGGTATGTGAACAGGCTGGATGGGGGGGTATGTGAACAGGCTGGATGGGGGGGTATGTGAACAGGCTGGATGGGGGGGGTATGTGAACAGGCTGGATGGGGGGGGGTATGTGAACAGGCTGGATGGGGGGGGTATGTGAACAGGCTGGATGGGGGGGTATGTGAACAGGCTGGATGGGGGGGGGTATGTGAACAGGCTGGATGGGGGGGGTATGTGAACAGGCTGGATGGGGGGGGTATGTGAACAGGCTGGATGGGGGGGGTATGTGAACAGGCTGGATGGGGGGGTATGTGAACAGGCTGGATGGGGGGGTATGTGAACAGGCTGGATGGGGGGGTATGTGAACAGGCTGGATGGAGGGGGGTATGTGAACAGGCTGGATGGGGGGGTATGTGAACAGGCTGGATGGGGGGGTATGTGAACAGGCTGGATGGGGGGGGTATGTGAACAGGCTGGATGGGGGGGGGTATGTGAACAGGCTGTATGGGGGGGGGGTATGTGAACAGGCTGGATGGGGGGGGTATGTGAACAGGCTGGATGGGGGGGTATGTGAACAGGATGGATGGGGGTTTATAGCAGGATCATATACAAGGCAGGAGGATCATTACCAGGATGGGGTACCTTAGTAGAGAATTTGGGGACATTACCCCCATAACAGTGTCAGCAGCAGATCCTCGCCCTATAACAGTGTGTCATGACCACATTTTTTGCTTAAAGTTTTATTTTCCCATTTTCCTCCTCTAAAACCAGGGTGCGTCTTATAGTCCGGTGCGTCTTATAGTCCGAAAAATACGGTACTTCCCTGCAGTCTTATATCATCACTTCCAGATCTTCCTTTTCTCTCTCATATTTCTTTCACACACATCTTAAACCCCCCGCACCAACCTTCCCCCCCTTTTCTCATACTCCTCTGCCCTAACAATCTGTACACACACACATTAACACAACCAGTAATAAGAGGCAATTGGCCATACCCCTCATTCTGCCATCCTACAGTTTTTACTTTCTGCATAACACACACCCCCATATCCATAAACATCCTTAAGCACATACAACTCCTTATTGATATTATTCTATGTTTAGAAGTATCCCGCATCAGCCTGTCTCTTATTACTATCATCCATATCCCCTATTGTGGACTTGGCCCATACCCACTAGATGACGCCCCCTCCGTGCACACTAGCACTAGCACACACCTTCTAAAACAGTGCCTCCGTTATGACGCTTCACGCATGCGCAGTTGCGCTGCAGTGACGTCACGTGCGCATGCGCGATAGACATTACAGAAGTGACGCTTCATCGCACACACCTCTCAAACTACTAGTTCTGTCCCCGCCCCTAGTGTGACGCTCCACGCAGGTGCAGCTGCGTTCCCACGCCACCACCAACGTCATACACGCAGGCGCAGTAGCCCCAGTACCGGACACCCGGAAGTGGCTATAAATACGCGCCACACACCACACCGACATGCCTCCTGCCTCCATCACAGACCCCTGGGACCCTGTCCCCACTCCCTGTGTTATTCAGGTAACTTACTATAGATGCGCTCTGCTCTCTCCAGTCCACAACTGCTGATCTACTTCACCAGGCACGTCCTTGTATTTACCACTGCCTCACCATCTCTCTCCACAGGCATCCTTTCTCTTCCTCCACCTGTCTTCTGGGCCTCCCTGGCCTCCGGTATGTGCCAATGATAACATGCTTGTCTGAATTTATGCTTTAATGTACCCTTGGTTTATGTACTCTGCATTGCTTTAATCTGCTGTTGCTCTGATGCATATAGCCCTCTCTATGGTGTCCCCGCATTAGTATGATTCCCTGTCTATTCATGTGTCTCCTCCTGGTTTGGCAAGGACAGCTATCTAATATGAGCTCACTGACTTTTTATTGCTTGTTACTATATGACTATGACATCTCCCCTTTTTTGGTGCTAATTAATTGCTTTCTACTCTATTCAGTGACGTACCCTTGCAAAGCAAAGCAAACGCCACATGGTACAATCCCGTGACGTCTAATTCGTCCTATCCACCCTCCCACTATACGTACGTGTAAATACCTTGTATATAAATATGCATGTGTACATATATGTTTGTGAAACTTTTTTGTTTTTTCTGACACTTTGTGGTGTGTAATATACTTTCTATCATTTCTCATAGGCAAAAACCTTGAAAAAGGCCTAACAGGCCGAAACGTCAGCTTTTGCTATATTGTGGTGGCGTTTTCTTTTTTGCAAATAGTCCAATAAAATAACACTTTTTTGCATTTATTCTCTTTGTCCTAATTTGAGTGCTTGGGATCCAATATATTACTTAGCGCTTTCTTTCCCTTAAGCACCTTCCTCCTTAGGCAGTTGAGCCCAGCTCTACCCATAATTTTTGACATTTATTTATGCTGGCGCTCCTGCGCAGCACCTTCAATGTCTCTCCCCACATTGTCATACAGTAACGATCAAGCTGCGACTGTCCTGGCTGGGATAGCAGCAACTAATCAATTTCTTACTGTACCAACAAAGGAGCTCCGCACTAGAGATTACCTTAAAGAGTTAAAACGGCACACGTCGTTGGAACTCCATGCAATAACTCTTGCGGAATATCACAAAGCACAGCGTATCCCCAGAGGGCTTAGAGTCCCTTTAAGGACCACCCTCTTTGCAGATAATCCCTCATACTGTGACCAGTTTGAGAGTATCCTGAACAAGTGTTCTCTTGATATTATTATCTTAACATTGGACTATTTGCAAAAAGAAATCAACGCAGTGGACGTCAATATAAAAACTATAGAGGAACAGCTGACCCAGACCCTTCCTGCAGCGGACTTCTCTACACTAAGAACGAAAAATAAAGAAACCATCACAGAATTTCAGCAAACTCTACAGACCCGTAAGCGTTCGAAATTCATACGTGACCAGGACGACTATCTCAAAAACCGGGTCTACAAATGGCGTACCCCCTCATTTCTATCCGAGAGAAGGCCCTCCCATCGAGGCAACTACACAAGTGCATACAGTTCGGACAGCGATCAGAGCAATTCTGGTCCCTCCTCTTCTTTTTTAGGCACAGGTCTACAACCAAGAGGCAAACCAGGAGGGGCAAGAAACAGGGCTCTCCCCCACAGGATAACCACGCGGTCCCAGGTAGGGAAAACATCGTGTACAACATTTCCTCAACAATCCTCACACCCACAGAAACCAAGGTTCTACAGAAAGGTCTGACATTTTGCCCTACACCCCCACTCAATACCTTCACTTTAGAGCAAGAACTTAATCGTTTCTTTAGGAACCTCCGTCTGAAGGCCCACTTTTCCACCCCTCTGAATTCCCTGGACAGTAACTCCGCTATCTCCACAACAAACTCTCCACCTTTAGCCTCCATTACACTACATGACTTGGGTCTTCGCAACCCAAGCTCCTTCCAACCCCCGAGGAATTATCACCCCATCGAAACCTACCTATCCTTGGTCACACGGGATATTGATAAAATTAAATCTGACATCGGACATGGACACATGCACCTGCGCCACAACATGACTAACGAGGAATCCAGAGCCCTTACTTCACTCAAGAATAATCCCCATCTGGTGATTAAACCGGCAGATAAAGGGGGCGCTATTGTCGTCCTTGATAAATCATATTACATATCTGAGATTAGAAACCAGCTCAGTGACACGAACACATATACCCCAATCCCACGGGATCCAACCACAACAATCAATTCAATTATCCGTGACCTTGTTGATTTTTATTCTAAAAATGCAACAATAGATCACAAATTGTCTGAATTCTTAATCAATAACCATCCCATCACACCCGTATTTTACACCCTTCCGAAAATTCATAAGAATCTCACCTCACCCCCTGGCCGACCCATTGTCGCTTCCACAGACTCCATCCTATCTCCCCTAGCCCGCACCTTGGAAATAATATTCACTCCTCTCATTCCCAAGACGCAGTCACACCCAAAGGACACCACCCATTTCTTGGAAGTTATATCCAACACTAACTGCATCACCAACACCTGCCTTCTGGTGACTATGGACGTTACCAGTCTATATACCAGCATCGACCACCAAGGGGGCCTCGAGGCGGTGATGTGGTTCCTTGACAAGCACACCGATTTTGACGGACTCAAAAAACAGTTCTGTTTGGATACCCTGAGGGTGGTCTTGGAGAACAATTTCTTCCTATTTGAGGACACATTCTATTTACAGCGTAAGGGGACCGCTATGGGGTCAAACGTAGCGCCCCCTTACGCAAATATATACATGGCCAAATTTGAGGAAGATTTTGTCTACTCTCACCCCCTCTTCCCCACTCATATCCCCTTGTGGAAAAGATACATAGACGATGTATTTTTCGTCTGGAACGGCAACGAGGAATCACTTACCGAATTCTTCCACAGCATCAATACAGTTTCCCCCATTATATCGTTCACCGTACATTACGATAAAAATTCCATCAACTTCCTTGATACACTGGTCAATAAGGATTGCAATGGGAGGCTATTTACGGATATCTATACCAAACCCACTGATAAAAATAGTCTACTCCTGTATAGTAGCTGTCATCCTAAACACATCAAACAATCCTTACTGATCTCCCAGCACTGTAGAGTGGACAGAATCGTCTCTGATCCCACAGTCCGTCAAATGCGACATGAAGAGATGAGCAGAAAGTTTCTGGCTAGAGACTATCCTCGCCATATTGCAGCCTCCACTACCCGGATACGTGATTCAGAGCCCAAACCTAATCCGCGCATCCCATTCATTAACACTTACCATCCCTTTTCCCCATCTTTTAGCCAGGTCATCAAAAGACATTGGCCAATCCTTGGCAATGCCTATCCCGGAATTGCAGAATTCCAAAATCCACCACTTATTTGCCACAAACGTCCTCGCAACATTAAGGACACTTTGGTACGAGCAGACATTGGCTCCTCCACATCCAAGGACAGACAGAGTTTTCTCTCCACGCCACGCAAGGGTACATTCCCATGCCTCCATTGCGTTCAGTGCTCTAATGTCACAAAAGGTGAGAATTTCACACATCCACGAACCGGCAAAAAATACCCTATTAAGGGTTTCTATACTTGTGAGACTAACTTTGTTGTTTACTTAATCAAGTGTCCTTGCGGTCTCGGATATGTTGGGGAAACCACCCAACATATCCGAGACCGCATCAGTAAACATAAATCTACCATACGTTGTGGTCAAACTGTACTTCCGATTCCAGCACACTTCATCGCTAGGGGTCATTATATATCTCAACTTAGGTATCAGGTTTTGGAACACGTGCCGTTGCCCAGGAGGAGTGGGTACCGTGTTCAAATCCTCAGGGACCGCGAGGCCTACTGGATACATATGTGTCGCCCTGGGCAAGCCAGGGGACACAGGTCACACACCACCACACCCCACATCCCAGGTAGGAACACCACAGCTAACCAGAAATCCTTGTTGCCTTCCTCCAGGAGTCTGATGATGCACACCAGGGGGTGGGCCAGGCGGTTGGCTCCGCCCACCAAGGAGGTCACAGCTCTGGAGGCGGGAGAAACCAGGCAGATAGAGTCCAGTGAGGGACATGAAAGGGTGAACAACGGAGTCTAGTCTAGGAGGAGGAAGTGGAAGGAGTGGAGGAGTAGTCTGGACAGGGCAAAAGTCAACAGCAAAGTGAGAGTGAAAGTAGAAAAGTGGAAAAAGGAGGAAAGCAAGTGAAGTGACAGAAGAGAAAGAAAGCCTGAAGGGTCCAGCTTTGTGTAGAGCCAGATCAGCAAGGTCAGCGACGGCGGTGACTGTCTGGAGGGGGACCGTTTGGAAGTTCCTGGAAGGACCCCGTTGGCTGTGTGCCCGGTGGTCTGGAGCAGTGTTCCGAAGGACAGTCAGCACCAGGGCAGGGGCCTCTCGGACCCCGGCAAGGCTAGGAGTCGCCAAATTTGCCGAATCCGTCAGTGACGGGGACGCAGATCCCCCAACAACCAAGTCCCGATTGAAGGCAACAGCCCAACCTGAAGCAGAGAGACACCGCCACCGCCATGGCACCAGTTTCTCAGGGCCAGCGCCTGCGGGCAAAGTGTAGAGCTCCTCCGGCCCAGATTGCAGTCGGGGAGCGGGTAACCGGAGGGAATCCACCGCTACCACAAGAGAAACATAGGTGCAAGGAAGAGGGACATCACCATCACCTACCGGGAGTGCAGGTGCAGCCGTCTGTGGGACCGTCCTACCAGCCGTTTGGTTTACCGTACAAACTGTGTCCATGTCTCAGGCTGAGTGAGTACCACAGTGCCGCAAGGCACAGCGCTGCCCCGCGTCCGTGCGCCCATCAGGCCCCGCACCTACTTCTCCATCACCGGGCCCCGGGATCACCAACCCCTACCCACGGAGGGGCAACACAACACCTGGCTGTGCCGCATCACCATCCCCGGGAGCCCCGTACAGAGCAGCGGTGGTGAAATCACCACAACCGTGGGTGGCGTCACGAACTATAACAATCCCCACACCCAACCACAAACCCCTTTTCACTCACGGGCGAGGAGTGTCGCTCGAGAAACCCCGGGATCCGGCCCACAGCTCGAGCCACCACTGAGCAGCTGCCGGACCCGAGCAGAAGGGGTGAGCGTAGTGTGCCGACACCCTCCTCCCCGGCCACGACAACTTGGCGTCACGAACAGGATCTTACCGCTCTGCCGTCTGGTAGAGGTGCGCCTTGTTACCGCCGGAGGTATCCGGCAGAAAAATTTCAGAAGCCGCCATCTTTGGCGCGAAAAGTTCCCGCTCGAGTGTCTTCTCGAGCAGTAGAGGCGCGAAGGCCAAAACCCCGCCCCGAGAGAGGAGGGGCCGGAAAGAGCTAAGGGGGACGGAAACAAGATGTTTGCGACCGACGGAGCCGCTGGAGGAGCGGTGGTCGCAGCCGCAGCGGCACCCGCGGATGGGAATGGACCTGCCCAAGTCCCGGCGGTACCGGCGGGAGGTGCCGCGGCCCCCGCGCTCGCTCAGGTCATGCCGTTCTCCTTGCCCTATGCGCCCGGAGCTGCCTGGCTACCGCAGTATGATGGGAAACCGGATGCCCTACAGGCCTTCCGGAAAAAGATTAACCCGTTGCTAGAGCTGTACCCCCTGACTGATAAGCAACGAGCGGCGATAGTGCTAGGCCAGCTAACCGGTGCGGCGGAGCAGGAAGCGGAGACCTGGGCCGCGGGGGATCGGCTCTCTGTAGCCACCATCTTTGAGAAGCTACAGACTGCCTTCGAGACCCGGACTGAAGCTGAGCTGAGGATGCAGTTTTACCAGTGCCGGCAACGAGCCGGGGATAGCATTCGAGACTATGCTCTACGTCTGCAGACCGCCCTCCGCATGCTGAAGCGGGTGAACTCTATTAATGAGGCGGATAGCCTCAAGATGTTGGTGGAGCAATTTGCGCAGGGGATGAGGTCCCCTGAGGATCGTAAACAACTCCGGCTGTGGGCCCTGGAACACCCTGATGTGGACTTTGCGGAGTTGAAAGAGCGGGCTATCAAAGCACTCCAGCCCCCAGCTGCTGAAGTTCTGGAACCCGTCCCGTGGCCCGTCGAGACAGCTCCTGTTGTGGCGGCCTCAGCCAAACCAACCTCTGTAATACCTGCGGTCCCGAGCAGCACAGTCGAAGAGTTGGCAGCCCAGGTCCATCGCATGGACAGAGACCTTGCCAAAATCCTTGCTGCACTGCAACCTTTGACCAGATCTCAGCCTCCAGCGCAGATACAGCTTGCTGACAGTCCCGAGGATGTTCCCTGGATGCAGCAGAGAAGTGCTAACAACCCGCGGAGCAGACCTCCAATCTGCTACAAGTGCCGTAAGCCGGGCCATTACTACCGACAGTGCCCGTTAAACGAGCAACCCCTGGGGCCCCGGGCCAATCCTCAGGAGTAGAACATCGTGGCCCCCCGGACTGGCGAGACCGATATATCGGGGCCCGCCCTATCATCCCCGTGGCTGTGGACGGCATACCAGTGATGGCTCTCTTGAACACTGGATCACAGGTAACTACTATACCGTACAAGTTGTACCAGCGGTATTGGGCCGTAGACGAGCTGGCGCCTCCAGACAATAGTATAACGTTGATAGCCGCTAATGGGCTTCCCTTGA
The DNA here is from genome assembly GCF_048569485.1 of Anomaloglossus baeobatrachus. Taxonomy (NCBI): domain Eukaryota; kingdom Metazoa; phylum Chordata; class Amphibia; order Anura; family Aromobatidae; genus Anomaloglossus; species Anomaloglossus baeobatrachus. Next base: position 152,930,005 of record NC_134354.1, on the reverse strand, counting down.
CCCAGGTGGGGTATAAACAAGTGGCTATGACAGTGGGGCAAGCTGAACTACAACACCAGGGTATGATTGTGATCATGAATGAACCCAGTGATCATAACCCGAAGATAGTGCTGGGAACCAATGTGATGGAACACTGCATGGCTGATGTGTTGACCCTATTGCAACAGCTGGCCGCCACAGCGGCGGGGAGCCGGCAGAGGGCTGTGCAGCGTGAAATCCATGCCCTGATGTACCGCCAGCATGTAAGCTCAACAGGAGGGGAGATTGGTGGAGTGAGAGTGATGGATGTTGCTCCATTGACTGTGCCCCCTAGGAGTGAGATGATGATCTGGTGTAGGGCAGCAGTAGGGCCTCAGGGGTGTGACTACCCCGCAATGATGGAGCCCATGCCTTCCGAGCACTGGCCCACTGTAATGGCCGCCCGAGGGGTGGTGGATGTGAAGAAAGGGAGAGTGCCTGTGAGAGTGTTGAACTGTGGGGAGGAAGAAGTCAGGCTTCCCCGGTATGCCACCATTGCCAAGCTGCTTACCCTGGACCCTCACACTATCCATGAAGCCAGTCCATCCACACTCCAACCTGCCACCAACACTCCCCCACCCCAGGGGGACATAAAAGAGTGGCACCAACAGCTACATGTAGGCACTGATGATACCCCTACACATCACAGGGCAGGGGTACACAGGGTGGTGCAGGAGTACGAACAGGTTTTCAGTAAGCACCCCCTAGACTTCGGGCAGATCAAGGGGGTCCAACACCACATTCCCACAGGTGAACATCCTCCTGTCAAAGAGAGGTACAGACCTATTCCCCCTGCATATTACCAGTGTGCCAAGGATATGTTGAGGAATATGAAGAAGGCGGGGGTTATTCGGGACAGCTGTAGTCCCTGGGCCGCTCCGTTGGTACTGGTTAAGAAGAAGGATGGTACCATGCGGATGTGTGTGGACTACCGGAAGATCAACCAGATAACCCATAAAGACGCCTATCCATTACCTCGTATCGAAGAGTCTTTGGCCGCACTGAGGACTGCAAACTACTTCTCGACCCTTGACCTCACCAGCGGGTACTGGCAAGTGGCCGTGGCTCCAGAGGACCGGGAGAAGACCGCCTTCACCACCCCGATGGGGCTCTGCGAATTCAATAGCATGCCGTTTGGGCTGTGCAATGCCCCTGGGACCTTCCAACGGTTGATGGAGTGCTGTCTGGGACATTTAAACTTCGAGACCGTCCTGCTGTATTTGGATGATGTGATTGTTTATTCCCAGACGTATGAAGCCCATCTGGAGCACCTGGCCGAGGTGTTCGCGTCCCTTGCCAAGTACGGGATGAAGTTGAAGCCCTCAAAATGCCACCTGCTGAAACCCAGGGTGCAGTATCTAGGGCATGTGGTGAGTGCGGATGGTGTCGCCCCCGACCCTGAGAAGATCACTGCCATCCAGAGCTGGCCGAGACCAACTACAGTGAGGGAGGTAAGGCAGTTTCTGGGTCTGGTGGGGTACTATCGGCGCTTTATAAAGGGGTACACGAAGATGGCCGCCCCCATGCAAGATCTCCTCGTGGGACAGACCAAAGGTGGTAGACCCATTGGAGCCCCACTGTCGTGGGAGGACAAGCATGAAGAGTCCTTTGGCCAGTTGAAGGCGGCCCTGACCGGGGAAAAGGTCCTGGCGTACCCTGACTATGGGCACCCATTCATCCTCCACACGGACGCCAGTAACGTGGGGCTAGGAGCGGTCTTATCCCAGGTCCAGGATGGAAAGGAGAAGGTGATTGCCTACGCCAGCCGAAAACTCCGGCCGACCGAAAGGAACCCTGAGAACTATAGCTCCTTCAAGCTCGAGCTATTGGCGTTGGTGTGGGCTATCACGGAGCGGTTCCGTCACTACTTGGCGGCAGCAAAATTCACCGCATTCACGGACAACAATCCGCTGACTCACCTGAACACGGCCAAGTTGGGCGCGCTGGAGCAGCGGTGGGTAGCCCGGTTAGCCAACTATGACTTCACCATAAAGTACCGAGCTGGTCGTGTCAACATCAATGCAGATGCACTCTCCCGGATGCCCCATTTGTCAGAAGAGGGGTGCGAGGATGACGACCTCGAGGAGATCGAGTTGCCTGCGTTTCACCAGCCGCTTACTGAGAGGGTACAAGTATGTCAGCAAAGGGTGGATCTGGACCCGCGGCCCAGTCAAGAGTGGCAGGACGCCCAGGACCAAGCGCCGGCTGTCCGCCTTGTCAAGACCCTGGTGGAACAAGGTGCTATGGGAATAGACCCTGCCGCTCCAGCCGAAGCCCAACGCTTGTGGAAAGAACGGAAACGGCTTTACCTACACCAAGGGAGGCTGTACCGTGAGCTGATCAACCCGAAGACCCATGAGAAAATATGCCAGTTAATCGTTCCTCAAGCTGATGTCGCTACTGTCCTACAGGCATACCATGATGGTGCTGGCCACTTCGGGTGGAAGAAGCTGGAGATGCTGTTGAGGGAGCGGTTCTATTGGAGTGGGATGCGGGAATCGGTGGAAGCCTGGTGCCGAGAGTGCGGTCCTTGTACGCTGAGAAGAAAGGACGAGACTAGCCAGAGGGCACCGTTACATCCCATAGTCACCCATCAGCCGCTGGAGCTGGTCGCCCTAGACCATGTCAAGCTCACCCCTAGCCGAAGTGGGTACACCTACGCATTGACCATGGTAGACCACTACTCAAGATTTATGGTGGTAGTCCCCGTTAAGGACCTGACTGGTCGAACCGCTGCTCGAGCGTTCCAGGCCTATTTTTGCCGACCCCATGGGTACCCCGAGAAGGTGCTGACTGACCAAGGCCCGGCTTTTGAAGCAGAAGTGTTTCACGAATTCTGCCAGTTGTACGGCTGCAAGAAGATCCGGACCACTCCGTACCACGCCCAAACCAACGGCATGTGCGAGAAAATGAACCACTTGGTCCTGGGGCTCCTCAAGACGCTACCGCTGGAAGAACGGAACATGTGGCCGGAAAAGTTACCCGACTTGGTCGACATGTACAATAATATCCCGTCCAGCTCGACGAAGTGCACCCCAGCGTATCTGATGAGGGCTCGTCCTGGCCGCCTGCCGGTGGATCTGGAGATGGGGTTGGAGGCCCCGGAAGCACTCCCTTCAACGGCAGAGTGGGAAAGTCGGAGGAGGGCCCAGTACCGGCAGATCCAGGAGTATGTGGAGAAAAACCTCAGTCGAAGCCGAGAACAGCAAGAGCACCGGTTCAATCAGAAGGCGCCCGCAGGTCCTTTCCAGCCAGGAAATGTGGTGCTGAAACGGAAGAGAAAAGCCCACAAACTGGACGACCAGTGGGAGCAAGTCCCTTACGTCGTACAACCCACAGAATGGGACGATGGGAAGACCTACCAGATCAGTCGTGACCAAGGGGGCACCCTGGCCACAGTTTCTCGGGACCATCTAAAAAAATGCCCCCCAGCGTTGAAGGCAGAGGCTGAAGTACCGGATCCTCCACCAGTGGAAAAGGCAGCAGAAGTAATCCACACTGTGATGGGTGACTTCCCAGCAAACTGGCCTACACAGAACGGCGCGGTGATACTTCCAGTGATACTGTTCCCACAACCCGTGGATGAAGAAGTAGTGGAAGCGGTTAACCGTGAGCCAGAACCAGTGCCAGTGCCCAGGGACGAACCTGTACCCAGTCCCCCTACACCTCCACCTGCTCCACACTATAGCAGGGAGGAGGAACCGATTGTTCCCTCTACCCCACTGTCTAGCAACACTGACACTGGGCCCCGAAGGTCCACCCGCTCCAACCTAGGTAGACCCCCGCTTAGGTACAGGGAGACCGTTCTATGAGTAAAAGGGACCCGCAAAAGTGAAGGAGTGGTTGTTAGTTGCAGTTTGTTTAAAAGTTTTGGAAAGAATGATAAGGAAAATGAAAATTACTGAAGTTTTACCTGATTTGCTTGTGATTGAACCGGCTGGAGCCGGCACCGTTGTCCCCGTGGGGACTGTTTAAAGTTTATTTGGCATGGGAACTATCCATGGACAAGCCCGTGAACTTGCAGGGCACCACAAACGTTAAGTGGCTTGTAAATATGTTGGTTACCGTTACCGTTTCCGCAATGCCGCCTCCGGAGAGGCAGGTTGGAGGGAGGGCCCTGAGCAGAGCAGGCTAGGGCCCAGCCACCAAAGGAACCGGTGGCTACCCTCTGGAGGGGAAGGACAGATCCCGCTCGGGTAACTTGTGCTGGACTGTGGGTCAAGGGGTGCTGCCTGGGTTTTAGGGGCAGCATCAGGGCCAGGTTGCTTGGGTGGGAGAGAGCGGAAACCGTAACCGTAAACCGTTGCAACGTTAAAAGAAATGTGCCTCCCGTCTTGGGAAGAGTTATGATTAAAAATGTAAATATGTTGATTTTTCAAATGTTATCTTTTTCAGAAAAATAAAACCGGTGTAGGACGGCAGCCCGCGGGCGGTCTGCATTTTGCTAAGGGGGAATGTGTCGCCCTGGGCAAGCCAGGGGACACAGGTCACACACCACCACACCCCACATCCCAGGTAGGAACACCACAGCTAACCAGAAATCCTTGTTGCCTTCCTCCAGGAGTCTGATGATGCACACCAGGGGGTGGGCCAGGCGGTTGGCTCCGCCCACCAAGGAGGTCACAGCTCTGGAGGCGGGAGAAACCAGGCAGATAGAGTCCAGTGAGGGACATGAAAGGGTGAACAACGGAGTCTAGTCTAGGAGGAGGAAGTGGAAGGAGTGGAGGAGTAGTCTAGACAGGGCAAAAGTCAACAGCAAAGTGAGAGTGAAAGTAGAAAAGTGGAAAAAGGAGGAAAGCAAGTGAAGTGACAGAAGAGAAAGAAAGCCTGAAGGGTCCAGCTTTGTGTAGGGCCAGATCAGCAAGGTCAGCGACGGCGGTGACTGTCTGGAGGGGGACCGTTTGGAAGTTCCTGGAAGGACCCCGCTGGCTGTGTGCCCGGTGGTCTGGAGCAGTGTTCCGAAGGACAGTCAGCACCAGGGCAGGGGCCTCTCGGACCCCGGCAAGGCTAGGAGTCGCCAAATTTGCCGAATCCGTCAGTGACGGGGACGCAGATCCCTCAACAACCAAGTCCCGATTGAAGGCAACAGCCCAACCTGAAGCAGAGAGACACCGCCACGGCACCAGTTTCTCAGGGCCAGCGCCTGCGGGCAAAGTGTAGAGCTCCTCCGGCCCAGATTGCAGTCGGGGAGCGGGTAACCGGAGGGAATCCACCGCTACCACAAGTGAAACATAGGTGCAAGGAAGAGGGACATCACCGTCACCTACCAGGAGTGCAGGTGCAGCCGTCTGTGGGACCGTCCTACCAGCCGTTTGGTTTACCGTACAAACTGTGTCCATGTCTCAGGCTGAGTGAGTACCACAGTGCCGCAAGGCACAGCGCTGCCCCCGCGTCCCTGCGCCCATCAGGCCCCGCACCTACTTCTCCATCACCGGGCCCCGGGATCACCAACCCCTACCCACGGAGGGGCAACACAACACCTGGCTGCGCCGCATCACCATCCCCGGGAGCCCCGTACAGAGCAGCGGTGGTGAAATCACCACAACCGTGGGTGGCGTCACGAACTATAACAATCCCCACACCCAACCACAAACCCCTTTTCACTCACGGGCGAGGAGTGTCGCTCGAGAAACCCCGGGATCCGGCCCACAGCTCGAGCCACCACTGAGCAGCTGCCGGACCCGAGCAGAAGGGGTGAGCGTAGTGTGCCGACACCCTCCTCCCCGCCCGCGACACATACATTGCAGACTCTAGAACCATGGGGCATGAACAGAGAGTATGAATTTAACTATTAATTTTCAGCTACCATCCTATTCAGCAACTGTGATATATAGCGGCTAAAGCCTATGTCATTTTGTATAAACGCTTCAGACTATCATGTACATATCCAGGTATTCATGTACTTTTGCAAGCTCACCCTGAAGTGGCTATAAATACGCGCCACACACCACACCGACATGCCTCCTGCCTCCATCACAGACCCCTGGGACCCTGTCCACACTCCCTGTGTTATTCAGGTAACTTACTATAGATGCGCTCTGCTCTCTCCAGTCCACAACTGCTGATCTACTTCACCAGGCACGTCCTTGTATTTACCACTGCCTCACCATCTCTCTCCACAGGCATCCTTTCTCTTCCTCCACCTGTCTTCTGGGCCTCCCTGGCCTCCGGTATGTGCCAATGATAACATGCTTGTCTGAATTTATGCTTTAATGTACCCTTGGTTTATGTACCCTGCATTGCTTTAATCTGCTGTTGCTCTGATGCATATAGCCCTCTCTATGGTGTCCCCGCATTAGTATGATTCCCTGTCTATTCATGTGTCTCCTCCTGGTTTGGCCTAGGACAGCTATCTAATATGAGCTCACTGACTTTTTATTGCTTGTTACTATATGACTATGACATCTCCCCTTTTTTGGTGCTAATTAATTGCTTTCTACTCTATTCAGTGACGTACCCTTGCAAAGCAAAGCAAACGCCACATGGTACAATCCCGTGACGTCTAATTCGTCCTATCCACCCTCCCACTATACGTACGTGTAAATACCTTGTATATGAATATGCGTGTGTACATATATGTTTGTGAAACTTTTTTGTTTTTTCTGACACTTTGTGGTGTGTAATATACTTTCTATCATTTCTCATAGGCAAAAACCTTGAAAAAGGCCTAACAGGCCGAAACGTCGGCTTTTGCTATATTGTGGTGGCGTTTTCTTTTTTGCAAATAGTCCAATAAAATAACACTTTTTTGCATTTATTCTCTTTGTCCTAATTTGAGTGCTTGGGATCCAATATATTACTTAGCGCTTTCTTTCCCTTAAGCACCTTCCTCTTTAGGCAGTTGAGCCCAGCTCTACCCATAATAGGTGTTGAGTAGGGTGTCCCTGGAAAAATGCAGGTTTGTGAGGAAAGTACAGTTGGAGACATAATGTTGCCTTCATCCAACGTTGGTGCTATCGACGTCTGAGAGAGCTGTACACACGCACTTGTTTCCCCTTCCAAACCAACTGACGACCTACCAAGCAAACTGCCTGTTGCGGTTACAGTGGTGGAAGTTGTGCGTGGAAAACCAGGTGTGACAGCTGTCCCCACAGTCCTAGAAGATGAAGAGCGTGCGGATGCACTGGAAGGGGCAGGCCGTGGATGGTTCGCTCCGCTAGGCCGCATTGCAGCACGGTGAGCTTCCCACTGGGACCTATGATATTTATTCATGTGACGATTCATTGAAGAAGTTGTCAAACTGCTGAGGTTTTGACCTCTACTAACAGAATCACGACAAATTTTACACATCACATAATTTGGGCGATCTTTTTCTATGTCAAAAAAGGACCAGGCTAGGCAAGGCTTAGAGGGCATGCAACCTGCTGAGCCCCCCCGACTAGTGCTCAGAGGCAGAGTGGTGGCTGATGATGCAGTTAGACGTGCTACCAGTGCTCCGACTGTCCAGGAAGGCCCAAGGTGTACTTCGTCGTCGGTTGCATCCTCCTCCACCGCCTCTGTTGACCTCCTCGAGTGCTTGACTGTGGGTTGACAGTAGGTGGGATCTAGAACTTCCTCATCAATTGTTGTGTTTGCACTCCCCTCACCCTCAGACCGAGCCTCTTCTTGCCCTGGCCGAATATTTAAGTTGTCATCTCAATCTGGTATCTGCGTCTCATCGTCATCAGTATGTTCCTCATTGTCTATAACAACAGGTAATACAGTTTGTGAAAAAGGGTCAACATTATGCTCAGAAACTTGGTCCTCACGGCCTGAATCAGAGTCACAAAGGTTCTGGGAATCACTGCAGACCATTTCCTGGTCTGTACTCACTGTAGCTTGGGAGCAGACCTCTGATTCCCAGGCTATAGTGTGACTGAACAGCTCTGCAGACTCAGCCATCTCAGTTCCACCATATTGTGTAGGGCTGATGGAGACTTCAGAGCTGGGAGAAAGCAAGTTTGATTGGGATGACAACTCAGAGGACTGGTGTTTTTTGGATGCAGTACTTGAAGTGGCTGAGAGGGCACTTGTTGGACCACTTGAGATCCATTCAAGCATTTTCCTTTTTTGGCCATCATCTACCTTTGTTCCTGTTGTTCGTGTCCGTAAAAAAGGGAGCACATCGGATTGTCCACGGTAAGTAGTAGACATCTTACTTTTGCTGGTAGATGGTCTATCTTCAGCAGATGTTAATAGAGCTTTGCCACCTTCCCCACGGACAAACCCTTTTTTTCCTTTTCCAACACGCCTCTTACCCTTTCCACCAGCATCTGTCATTTTGCCACTCATGTTGATTGCGACAAGATTGTGCACTTAAACTGTGGTAGTAAAAATTGAGAGGTGGTGTAGATTGCAGCGGTAGTCTAGATTCATTAACAGCAGAAGAGTAAAGAATAATTATCCCTGACAATGCAGCTACGGCCCTTAAACTGACAGCATAAATTGCTAGTATAATGGCTTAGTAACATTGAGTTTTAGTGTGCAATGCAGGCAGACGTGCTGCAAATATCTTTGCACTACTGGGGCAATACAGCAGTCCAACAGCCACGTTTAGGATGCCACTAAGTTCACTCAGTGTTTGCTAGTATAATGGCTTAGTAACAATGAGTTGGAGTGTGCAATGCAGGCAGACGTGCTGCAAATATCTTTGCACTAGTGGGACTATAAAAAAGTCCAATAGCCACGTTTAGGATGCCAGTAGGTACACTCAGTGTTTGCTAGTATAATGGCTTAGTAACAATGAGTTTAAGTGTGCAATGCAGGCAGAGGTGCTGCAAATATCTGTGCACTAGTGGGACAATACAGAAGTCCAACAGCCACTTTTAGGATGCCACTAAGTTTCCTCAGTGTTTGCTAGTATAGTGGCTTAGTAACAAATGAGTTTTAGTGTGCAATGCAGGCAGAGGTGTTGCAAATATCTGTGCACTACTGGGACTATACAGAAGTCCAACAGCCACGTTTAGGATGACACTAAGTTCACTCAGTGTTTGCTAGTATAATGGCTTAGTAACAAATGAGTTTGAGTGTGCAATGCAGGAAGAGGTGCTGCAAATATCTGTGCACTAGTGGGACGATACAGAAGTCCAATAGCCACGTTTAGGATGCCACTAAGTTTCCTCAGTGTTTGCTAGTATAAAGGCTTAGTAACAATGAGTTTGAGTGTGCAATGCAGGCAGACGTGCTGCAAATATCTGTGCACTAGTGGGATGATACAGAAGTCCAACAGCCACTTTTAGGATGCCACTAAGTTTCCTCAGTGTTTGCTAGTATAATGGCTTAGTAACAATGAGTTTGAGTGTGCAATGCAGGCAGAGGTGCTGCAAAAATCTGTGCACTACTGGGACGATACAGAAGTCCAACAGCCACGTTTAGGATGCCACTAGGTACACTCAGTGTTTGCTAGTACAATGGCTTAGTTATAATGATTTGGAGTGTGCAATGCAGGCAGACGTGCTGCAAATATCTTTGCACTAGTGGGACTACACAAAAGTCCAATAGCCACGTTTAGGATGCCACTAGGTACACTCAGTGTTTGCTAGTATAATGGCTTAGTAACAATGAGTTTGAGTGTGCAATGCAGGCAGAGGTGCTGCAAATATCTGTGCACTACTGGGACTATACAGAAGTCCAACAGCCACGTTTAGGATGACACTAAGTTCACTCAGTGTTTGCTAGTATAATGGCTTAGTAACAAATGAGTTTGAGTGTGCAATGCAGGCAGACGTGCTGGAAATATCTTTGCACTAGTGGGACTATACAGAAGTCAATTAGCCACGTTTAGGATGACACTAGGTACACTCAGTGTTTGCTAGTATAATGGCTTAGTAACAAATGAGTTTGAGTGTGCAATGCAGGAAGAGGTGCTGCAAATATCTGTGCACTAGTGGGACGATACAGAAGTCCAATAGCCACGTTTAGGATGCCACTAAGTTTCCTCAGTGTTTGCTAGTATAATGGCTTAGTAACAATGAGTTTGAGTGTGCAATGCAGGCCGACGTGCTTCAAATATCTGTGCACTAGTGGGACGATACAGAAGTCCACCAGCCACTTTTAGGATGCCACTAAGTTTCCTCAGTGTTTGCTAGTATATTGGCTTAGTAACAAATGAGTTTGAGTGTGCAATGCAGGCAGAGGTGCTGCAAATATCTGTGCACTACTGGGACTATACAGAAGTCCAACAGCCACGTTTAGGATGACACTAAATTCACTCAGTGTTTGCTAGTATAATGGCTTAGTAACAAATGAGTTTGAGTGTGCAATGCAGGCAGACGTGCTGGAAATATCTTTGCACTAGTGGGACTATACAGAAGTCAATTAGCCACGTTTAGGATGACACTAGGTACACTCAGTGTTTGCTAGTATAATGGCTTAGTAACAATGAGTTTGAGTGTGCAATGCAGGCAGAGGTGCTGCAAATATCTGTGCACTAGTGGGACGATACAGAATTCCAATAGCCACGTTTAGGATGCCACTAAGTTCACTCAGTGTTTGCTAGTATAATGGGTTAGTAACAAATGAGTTTGAGTGTGCAATGCAGGCAGACGTGCTGCAAATATCTGTGCACTAGTGGGACGATACAGAAGTCCAACAGCCACTTTTAGGATGCCACTAAGTTCACTCAGTGTTTGCTAGTATAATGGCTTAGTAACAAATGAGTTTGAGTGTGCAATGCAGGCAGAGGTGCTGCAAATATCTGTGCACTAGTGGGACGATACAGAAGTCCAATAGCCACATTTAGGATGCCACTAAGTTCACTCAGTGTTTGCTAGTATAATGGCTAAGTTATAATGAGTTTGAGTGTGCAATGCAGGCAGACGTGCTGCAAATATCTGTGCACTAGTGGGATGATACAGAAGTCCAACAGCCACTTTTAGGATGCCACTAAGTTTCCTCAGTGTTTGCTAGTATAATGGCTTAGTAACAAATGAGTTTGAGTGTGCAATGCAGGCAGACGTGCTGCAAATATCTTTGCACTAGTGGGACTATACAAAAGTCGAATAGCCACGTTTAGGATGCCACTAGGTACATTCAGTGTTTGCTAGTATAATGGCTTAGTTATAATGAGTTGGATTGTGCAATGCAGGCAGACGTGCTGCAAATATCTTTGCACTAGTGGGACTATACAAAAGTCCAATAGCCACGTTTAGGATGCCACTAGGTACACTCAGTGTTTGCTAGTATAATGGCTTAGTAACAATGAGTTTGAGTGTGCAATGCAGGCAGAGGTGCTGCAAATATCTGTGCACTAGTGGGACGATACAGAAGTCCAATAGCCACGTTTAGGATGCCACTAAGTTCACTCAGTGGTTGCTAGTATAATGGCTTAGTAACAAATGAGTTTGAGTGTGCAATGCAGGCAGAGGTGCTGCAAATATCTGTGCACTAGTGGGACGATACAGAAGTCCAATAGCCACATTTAGGATGCCACTAAGTTCACTCAGTGTTTGCTAGTATAATGGCTAAGTTATAATGAGTTTGAGTGTGCAATGCAGGCAGACGTGCTGCAAATATCTGTGCACTAGTGGGATGATACAGAAGTCCAACAGCCACTTTTAGGATGCCACTAAGTTTCCTCAGTGTTTGCTAGTATAATGGCTTAGTAACAAATGAGTTTGAGTGTGCAATGCAGGCAGACGTGCTGCAAATATCTTTGCACTAGTGGGACTATACAAAAGTCGAATAGCCACGTTTAGGATGCCACTAGGTACATTCAGTGTTTGCTAGTATAATGGCTTAGTTATAATGAGTTGGATTGTGCAATGCAGGCAGACGTGCTGCAAATATCTTTGCACTAGTGGGACTATACAAAAGTCCAATAGCCACGTTTAGGATGCCACTAGGTACACTCAGTGTTTGCTAGTATAATGGCTTAGTAACAATGAGTTTGAGTGTGCAATGCAGGCAGAGGTGCTGCAAATATCTGTGCACTAGTGGGACGATACAGAAGTCCAATAGCCACGTTTAGGATGCCACTAAGTTCACTCAGTGGTTGCTAGTATAATGGCTAAGTTATAATGAGTTTGAGTGTCCAATGCAGGCAGACGTGCTGCAAATATCTGTGCACTAGTGGGATGATACAGAAGTCCAACAGCCACTTTTAGGATGCCACTAAGTTTCCTCAGTGTTTGCTAGTATAATGGCTTAGTAACAAATGAGTTTGAGTGTGCAATGCAGGCAGAGGTGCTGCAAATATCTGTGCACTACTGGGACTATACAGAAGTCCAACAGCCACATTTAGGATGACTCTAAGTTCACTCAGTGTTTGCTAGTATAATGGCTTAGTAACAAATGAGTTTGAGTGTGCAATGCAGGCAGAGGTGTTGCAAATATCTGTGCACTAATGGGACTATACAGAAGTCCAACAGCCACGGTTAGGATGACACTAAGTTCACTCTGTTTGCTAGTATAATGGCTTAGTAACAAATGAGTTTGAGTGTGCAATGCAGGCAGACGTGCTGCAAATATCTTTGCACTAGTGGGACTATACAAAAGTCCAATAGCCACGTTTAGGATGCCACTAGGTACACTCAGTGTTTGCTAGTATAATGGATTAGTTATAATGAGTTGGAGTGTGCAATGCAGGCAGACATGCTGCAAATATCTTTGCACTAGTGGGACTATACAAAAGTCCAATAGCCACGTTTAGGATGCCACTAGGTACACTCAGTGTTTGCTAGTATAATGGCTTAGTTATAATGAGTTGGAGTGTGCAATGCAGGCAGACATGCTGCAAATATCTTTGCACTAGTGGGACTATACAAAATTCCAATAGCCACGTTTAGGATGCCACTAGGTACACTCAGTGTTTGCTAGTATAATGGCTTAGTAACAATGAGTTTGAGTGGGCAATGCAGGCAGAGGTGCTGCAAATATCTGTGCACTACTGGGACTATACAGACGTCCAACAGCCACATTTAGGATGAAACTAAGTTTCCTCAGTGTTTGCTAGTATAATGGCTTAGTAAGAAATGAGTTTGAGTGTGCAATGCAGGCAGACGTGCTGCAAATATCTGTGCACTAGTGGGACGATACAGAAGTCCAACAGCCACCTTTAGGATGCCACTAAGTTTCCTCAGTGTTTGCTAGTATAATGGCTTAGTAAGAAATGAGTTTGAGTGTGCAATGCAGGCAGAGGTGCTGCAAATATCTGTGCACTAGTGGGACGATACAGAAGTCCAACAGCCACCTTTAGGATGCCACTAAGTTTCCTCAGTGTCTGCTAGTATAGTGGCTTAGTAACAAATGAGTTTGAGTGTGCAATGCAGGCAGAGGTGTTGCAAATATCTGTGCACTAATGGGACTATACAGAAGTCCAACAGCCACGGTTAGGATGACACTAAGTTCACTCTGTTTGCTAGTATAATGGCTTAGTAACAAATGAGTTTGAGTGTGCAATGCAGGCAGACGTGCTGCAAATATCTGTGCACTAGTGGGACGATACAGAAGTCCAGCAGCCACCTTTAGGATGCCACTAAGTTTCCTCAGTGTCTGCTAGTATAGTGGCTTAGTAACAAATGAGTTTGAGTGTGCAATGCAGGCAGACGTGCTGCAAATATCTGTGCACTACTGGGACTATACAGAAGTCCAACAGCCATATTTAGGTTGAAACTAAGTTCACTCAGTGTTTGCTAGTATAATGGCTTAGTAACAAATGAGTTTGAGTGTGCAATGCAGGAAGAGGTGTTGCAAATATCTGTGCACTACTGGGACTATACAGAAGTCCAATAGCCACGTTTAGGATGCCACTAAGTTCACTCTGTTTGCTAGTATAATGGCTTAGTAACAAATGAGTTTGAGTGTGCAATGCAGGCAGACGTGCTGCAAATATCTGTGCACTAGTGGGACGATACAGAAGTCCAACAGCCACCTTTAGGATGCCACTAAGTTTCCTCAGTGTCTGCTAGTATAGTGGCTTAGTAACAAATGAGTTTGAGTGTGCAATGCAGGCAGACGTGCTGCAAATATCTTTGCACTAGTGGGACTATACAGAAGTCCAATAGCCACGTTTAGGATGCCACTAGGTACACTCAGTGTTTGCTAGTATAATGGCTTAGTAACAAATGAGTTTGAGTGTGCAATGCAGGCAGACGTGCTGCAAATATCTTTGCACTAGTGGGACTATACAGAAGTCCAATAGCCACGTTTAGGATGCCACTAAGTTTCCTCAGTGTTTGCTAGTATAATGGCTTAGTAAGAAATGAGTTTGAGTGTGCAATGCAGGCAGAGGTGCTGCAAATATCTGTGCACTAGTGGGACTTTACAGAAGTCAAACAGCCACCTTTAGGATGCCACTAAGTTTCCTCAGTGTCTGCTAGTATAGTGGCTTAGTAACAAATGAGTTTGAGTGTGCAATGCAGGCAGACGTGCTGCAAATATCTGTGCACTAGTGGGACGATACAGAAGTCCAACAGCCACCTTTAGGATGCCACTAAGTTTCCTCAGTGTCTGCTAGTATAGTGGCTTAGTAACAAATGAGTTTGAGTGTGCAATGCAGGCAGACGTGCTGCAAATATCTTTGCACTAGTGGGACTATACAGAAGTCCAATAGCCACGTTTAGGATGACACTAGGTACACTCAGTGTTTGCTAGTATAATGGCTTAGTAACAATGAGTTTGAGTGTGCAATGCAGGCAGACGTGCTGCAAATATCTGTGCACTAGTGGGACGATACAGAAGTCCAACAGCCACTTTTAGGATGCCACTAAGTTTCCTCAGTGTTTGCTAGTATATTGGCTTAGTAACAAATGAGTTTGAGTGTGCAATGCAGGCAGACGTGCTCCAAATATCTTTGCACTAGTGGGACTATACAAAAGTCCAATAGCCACGTTTAGGATGCCACTAGGTACACTCAGTGTTTGCTAGTATAATGGCTTAGTAACAAATGAGTTTGAGTGTGCAATGCAGGCAGACGTGCTGCAAATATCTTTGCACTAGTGGGACTATACAGAAGTCCAATAGCCACGTTTAGGATGCCACTAAGTTTCCTCAGTGTTTGCTAGTATAATGGCTTAATAAGAAATGAGTTTGAGTGTGCAATGCAGGCAGAGGTGCTGCAAATATCTGTGCACTAGTGGGACTTTACAGAAGTCAAACAGCCACCTTTAGGATGCCACTAAGTTTCCTCAGTGTCTGCTAGTATAGTGGCTTAGTAACAAATGAGTTTGAGTGTGCAATGCAGGCAGAGGTGTTGCAAATATCTGTGCACTACTGGGACTATACAGAAGTCCAACAGCCACGTTTAGGATGACACTAAGTTCACTCAGTGTTTGCTAGTATAATGGCTTAGTAACAAATGAGTTTGAGTGTGCAATGCAGGCAGACGTGCTGCAAATTTCTTTGCACTAGTGGGTCTATACAAAAGTTTAATAGCCATGTTTAGGATGCCACTAGGTACACTCAGTGTTTGCTAGTATAATGGCTTAGTTATAATGAGTTGGAGTGTGCAATGCAGGCAGACATGCTGCAAATATCTTTGCACTAGAAGGACTATACAAAAGTCCAATAGCCACGTTTAGGATGCCACTAGGTACACTCAGTGTTTGCTAGTATAATGGCTTAGTAACAAATGAGTTTGAGTGTGCAATGCAAACAGACGTGCTGCAAATATCTTTGCACTAGTGGGACTATACAAAAGTCCAATAGCTACGTTTAGGATGCCACTAGGTACACTCAGTGTTTGCTAGTATAATGGCTTAGTTATATGAGTTGGAGTGTGCAATGCAGGCAGACGTGCTGCAAATATCTTTGCACTAGTGGGACTATACAAAAGTCCAATAGCCACGTTTAGGCTACTTTCACACATCCGGATTTTTGCTCTGCGGCACAATACGGCGTTCTGCAGAAAAACTGCAACCGGCTTTTGTGACGCCGGTTGCGGTTTTTTTTGCATAGACTTACATTAGTGCCGTATTGTGCCGCAGGGGCTTGCGTTCGGTCCGGTTTTTGCCGCATGCGGCAGATTTAGCCGATGCCGCGGCCGGATCGAACGTTCCCTGCAACGTTTTTTGCTCCGGCAAAAAACACCGCATCGCGCCGCATCCGGCCGCTGCGGCGCATTTTTCAATGCATACCTATGGAGGCCGGATGCGGCGCGATGCGGAAAAAACCGCATCCGGTCGCCGCATGCGTTTTTTTCCACTGCGCATGCTCAGTTGCATGCCGCAACCGGAAAAAAAGGGACGGGCCGCATGTAAAAACTTATGCAACGGATGCGGTGTTTTCGTCGCATCCGTTGCATAGTTTTCACAGCCAGATTGAGCCGCAGTGCTCAAACCGGATGTGTGAAAGTAGCCTTAGGATGCCACTAGGCACACTCAGTGTTTGCTAGTATAATGGCTTAGTAACAATGAGTTTGAGTGTGCAATGCAGGCAGAGGTGCTGCAAATATCTGTACACTAGTGGGACGATACAAAAGTCCAATAGCCACGTTTAGGATCCCACTAAGTTTCCTCAGTGTTTGCTAGTATAATGGCTGAGTAACAAATGAGTTTGAGTGTGCAATGCAGGCAGAGGTGCTGCAAATATCTGTGCACTAGTGGGACGATACAGAAGTCCAATAGCCACGTTTAGGATGCCACTAGGTACACTCAGTGTTTGCTAGTATAATGGCTTAGTTATAATGAGTTGGAGTGTGCAATGCAGGCAGACGTACTGCAAATATCTTTGCACTAGTGGGACTATACAAAAATCCAATAGCCACGTTTAGGATGCCACTAGGTACACTCAGTGTTTGCTAGCATAATGGCTTAGTTATAATGAGTTGGAGTGTGCAATGCAGGCAGACGTGCTGCAAATATCTGTGCACTACTGGGACTATACAGAAGTCCAACAGCCACGTTTAAGATGACACTAGGTACACTCAGTGTTTGCTAGTATAATGGCTTATTAATAATGAGTTGGAGTGTGCAATGCAGGCAGACGTGCTGCAAATATCTTTGCACTAGTGGGACTATACAAAAGTCCAATAGCAACGTTTAGGATGTCACTAGGTACACTCAGTGTTTGCTAGTATAATGGCTTAGTAACTATCAGTTTGAGTGTGCAATGCAGGCAGACGTGCTGCAAATATCTTTGCACTAGTGGGACTATACAAAAGTCCAATAGCCACGTTTAGGATGACACTAGGTACACTCAGTGTTTGCTAGTATAATGGCTTAGTTATAATGAGTTGGAGTGTGCAGAGGACAGGAGGGTACAGTGCCAGGATTGTGGTGCTCTGGGTAGAGGAATGGAAGCCTGCCTGCCTTTCTATTCCCTCCTAATGGGGAAATGCAGCGAGGAAATCCCTGACCTTAGCTACACAGACGCTGTCTCTGTTTTCAGGACCTGTCACCTATGGCTCTGACCCTGTTGGTACGAGCCTTTAAAAGGACTGATAGAAAGTGCTCTCCCTAAGCTGTCCAGCGCTGTGTATGGAGCGCATACAGCTGTATCGGCGATAGGACTCAGGACGGAGCTGCGCCAATGATGTCTGACACCAAGGGCGCAGAAGGCAGATAATGGCGTGCTGGAGGAAAATGTCCGGTTTTATAATGCAGGGACATGTGACATGGACATCCTATCACACATGCCGTTGCTTCTCTTGCTAAAAGTCCACTTAGCTGTGTGTGTGTCTGGGATTGGCTGCCATAATGGCCCTCACCACTACACACGCGCGCTTAGGGAAGGAAGACAAGGGAAAAAAAAAAAAAATGCAAGGCGCTGTTCCCGCACACTATACACTGAAATGTCATAATACTGTGAGTCACAGAGTGACTTACACTATTACAGTGGAAAGCCAGCTAGGAATTAGCTGTTTTTTTGCTGCTAGAACCGTTCTCGAAGGTTTCTAGAACTATCGAGCTTTTGCAAAAAGCTGCTCAAGTTCTAGTTCGATCTAGAACAGTCCCCAAAATCACTCGAGCCTAGAACTGGAGAACCTCGAACCGCGAACCGCGCTCAACTCTACTAAAAAAGGGTCCAGGACATTCAGCAACAACCAACGACCTCACAGCAGGGGCCAGGTTGTTGCTGGATGTCACACACAGCAACATCGCTAGCAAGTTGTGCATCAGCAGCGATGTTGCTAGCGATGTTGCTTAGTGTGACGGTACCTTTAGGTGTGGATCAGGTAATAAAGCAAAGAACTTGCAACTTATCTGGAATGGTACAGGCACAGGATAAATGGAAGGACAAAATCCAAGCCAATTCAGAGTATTTCAGGAACAACATCTATCACCGGCCTCAGCCAGTAGACACTGCTCTTATATATAACCCAGGCTGATTTGCAATTGGGCTTCCCAAACTCCCAATTAACTCCCACACCTGTTGAGTTACAGTCAGGTTCACCCTCAGTCCTGACCATCAGTGGGAGCTCCAAACCATCACCCCCTAGGATGACAGTCACAACAGCTAGCCATAAGCAGAACACTTCCAAGGTAGGGTGGGCAGAGTTTTTCAAAGTTTTTTTGTGTGTGTGTGTGCACACTACATCTGATCACACTGATTTTACCCCAAGTGCAAGCAACACTACAAGCGACTTGCACAGGGATGAGCATCAATCATACCCAAGCATAGCGCTGCTCACTTGAGTCCTTTGCACTTGTAACTCACTCGAACTTTGAACTCAAATTTTGTTTTTTAAGTCTAGCTTCGAACCTGAATTTCGAACAGGGAACTTCAGGTCCACTCATCTCTACTCCTCACTACAGTAATGCCAAACACATGGATGTTAACTTTGGTTTAGGCACATTGGGGGGCTCAGAAGAGAGGGGGATATCTGGATTTGTGAGCACATATTTTGCTTGTTTTCTTCTTTGGGGAAGCCATGGCATTGTTCCAGAGCTTTTGTGCTACCAGTAATATGAAAGACTCCTATATTTCCGTTAAAAGATGATGGACCTAAATTAGGACTTGTGTTTTTGTGGGTAGAGTGATTTTGTGGTTAGTGTTGAATACTATTTTGTGGCAATTTGGGTGCAGAACATTTTGGATCAGTTCCCATATATCCTGTGCTCTATGTTGAGCACTTACATCACGGTTTCCACCAACATCTCCAAAATGCGTGATTCAGGTGAAACCCTGGACAGATCCATTCACTAATGAAGCAGCAGACTTAGGCTATGTGCGCACGTTGCGTCGGAGTACCTGCAGTTTATTCTGCATGTTTTCCTTCCCTTGATTTTTGACCAAATGGCTTTTGACCATTTTTTAGCGCTAAAAACGCATGCGTTTTTACCGCGTTTTTAGTGCGTTTTCAGCGCTTTTTACCTGCGTTTTCACCTGCGTTTCTGCAGATGCATTTTGTAGATCAAGGCACTGAGAAATAAAGTTGAAATAGTCAAAAAGAATGAAAAAAGAGAAAAAAAGTATAAAATTAACTTTTAATAAAAATATATGGGAAATTATCAATTTTAATGAAAAAATAGTGGTTATGCACATTTTAACAGAAAAATAGGTGAAGTTTATTATTTTTTAACATTTAAATTTTCGGTTATTGTGTGTGTGTAAAGGAACATTAGAACCCATTAATTTTTGGCCAGAAAAGCATGCGTTTTTGGAGCCAAAAACGCAGTGGAAAAGCAGGTAAAAAGCATGAAAAACGCAGGAATTGTGCTTTTGGGTGCATTTTGCCATTTCTCATTGACTCCAATGTTAAGGAAACGCTGCAGAAATGGCAAAAACAACTGACATGCTGCTTCTTTTCAGCATGGTTTTTGACCACAAATATGCAAATTAAACGCTGCAGAAAAAAAAGCAAAGTGCAGACAGGATTTCTGCTTTTCCCATAGACTTTGCTGGAAAACAAAAACGCATGCGTTTTAGCACAAAAACGCTGCTGCTAAACACGCTGCAGAAACGCGGTAAAAAACGCAACGTGCGAACATAGCCTTACTCAATACTCTGTTTTGCCCCTGCTCAGAGATGTCCATCTTTTCAAAGCGGAACAAAACAGTTGATGACCGCTCTTTTGTACACACCTAAAAAAAATGGTAGAAAGATGGACACTACAGACTTCATGCCAGACAGGAGTTCAATGTGACTCCATCTGCTTAATTTTTCATTGGGAATTTTGTTTGAATCACGTTTTTCAAAGACTTACATGTAATCCTTAGTGTAAGCTCTCAGTGTAGAGCACTGAATAAATATGAGCTGTGCCATATTCCGATCTTTGGAAGGTAGAGTGAACAAATGGACAGCAGTTGAAAAATTGGCTTTATTTATTTAATTTTTTACGCCATTCACTATGCCGTATAAGTAATTAGGAGCCTTTATTCCTCAGGTCAAGATGTTTACCTGAGTTTATATTTTTTTCAGGTTTGGTTGCTATCACACTAAAAAAAACCTTTTTACAAATAAAGGTTTTTTGCTTTACTGAGTTTTGAAGGCTATAGTTTTTTATTTTTCTGCCAATAGAGTCATTTGAGTCATTTGAGGGTTACTTTTTACAGGATGAGTTGGAGTTTTTACTGGTACATTTTTGGGCCACATAATATTTTTTTATCTCTTTTTATTCCACTTTTTGTGACGCAGAATCAAGATAAAGCAGCAATTCAGTTTTTTTTCACCATTCACCTTGCGATAAAAGTAATTCTTCAGGTCAGTATGATTACAGCAATACCATATTTATATGTATATAATTTTGGCCGCTTTTACACTATGAAAACTATTTCATAGAAAAAAAATAGTTTTTGCATTGCTATATTTTGGAAGCTAAAGCTTTTTTATTTTTTGCTTATGGAGCTGTATGGTGGCTTGTTTTTTATAGAACAAGATGACATTTTCAGTGGTACCATTTTTATTTAAAAAATGACTTTTGATTGTGTTTTATTTCACTTTTTTGTCAGCTGTAATGAAAAGATAGTTTTTGCTATGTTTTTTATTTATTTTTATGGTGTTCACTAAAAGGTTTAACTAGTGTGACAGTTTTATAAATCAGTTTTTTTTTTATTTATCTTTTGTTACATAAATATAACTATTGGAATATGGTTTGTTATTTTTTTGTGCTTTTTCTGCTTATTTTAAAAATGTTTTTACATTTTTTTTACTTTAACTTTTTTTTACCAATTCCCTTTATGGGACATTACTTTTCATTGCTCTGATCCCAACTGCACCGTATTGCAATGCTCGATCATTCTAATACAGTGCAGCTGTAAGAGCTGTACTGTCAGAAGTTCAAGGCATGATCCCTGATGCTTCCTGTAGATTGATGACTTGTAGGGGGTCTTTGAGTCACTATGGCAATGATCTGGCCTTCGCAATTATATCGTGGTATCGCCAAATCATTCCTCTCTTAATCCCCTAAATGCTGCCATCAATATTGATCATGGCATTTAGGGGACTATTCCTTGCTGTGAGCACCGTGGCTTGGAAAGCCAAGTCCCAGTAGTGATCATGCATCGCTGTGCCCCTGCGATTGCCAGGATGTAAATATACATCCTTGGTCGGGAACTCCTTCCCAACCAGGACATATAAGGACATCCAAGGTCATGAAGGGGTTTAAAAAAAACATTAAATTTCAGATTTTATTTACTGTTTTAATCTTTATGTGTGAAAATTTGGTGTATTTCCCTCATATGTAAATGTTTAATATGTTTAATAAATTATTAATATTATATTTTACATAATATTGTTTATGGTCTGCATTACTTAGGTTAACAATAGCTGTTTTATTTATTTTTTTAACTGCAGCTGAAATGACTCCTTTATAATGACAGAATCTAATTAAACTTCTTCCCTGTAAAAAAAAAAAATAACATTGGAAAATGCAAATTAACAAAGCAATTTAGATAATATAAAACAAGCAATTGTATCTCAATCAGAAAAGCGAATACTAATTTTTAACAGATTTTTAAATTGCGTTGCCCTGTCAAACCAGTTTCTTATGCTTCACGCCTAAATAAACATCTCCAAACAGAAAGAATTGCAACAAATTGACTGTTATTTATATGGTATTGTTTTTACCATGAAATTAAATGGCTCTCCCTAATAATTACTCATGAAGTAGATTTCCTGTGAACAAAGTCTATGACAGAGAAAATGCAAGTGTTTAAGGATTTTCAGAATAATGATTTGAATGCTTCCTAATGTACGTAAACAAGGGCATGCACAAAAATTGCACCATTTATTTTAATGATGACAAGCTAATTGTAGTTCACACTGAACATCTATATTACATCTTCTCCACTACTAATGAGATGACTTGTTTATTTCAGTGGATTCCTGGACTGCAAATTGGCTTGTATGACCTTGACAGAAAATAACTGATCTGTAGTATTAGCAAATGCTCTGTAATGTTTTAAAGGTTAAGCTGTAATTTAATGGTTTCTTTCTGTATAATTTTGAGGTTTATTTGTGAGAGGTAAAGTACAACAAACATAGATTTATGATAATTTAGATTGCAAAAATGATGCAACATTTCATACAACTGTAATATCTATTGTTAAAAAACATACCTGTAGCAGAACTAAAGGAATGAAAAGTCATGTTTTGCATATAACACATATTCTTTGAATCTAGTTTGAAGATTTTGAGTAGTATTTGCTCATATTGGACCTTAACCCCTTCACTCCCGGGCAATTTTCCATTTTTCATTTTTGTTTTTTTCTTCCTTTTTTCCGACAGCTGTTTTTTTCCGTAAATCTTGCCATATGAAAGCTTGTTTTTTGCGGGATGAGTTGTACTTTTTACTGAAACCATGAGTTTTACTATATAGTGTACTGGAAAATGGCCAAAACATTCCAAATGTGGAAAAATTACAAAAAAGTGCGATTGAACGATTGTTTTTGGGTTATATTATTCATCGTATTCACTATATGGTAAAACTGATGTTTCAGTGTGATGCCTCAGGTCGGTACGAGTTCGTAAATACCAAACATGTATAGGCTTACTTTTATCCAAAGGATTAAAAAAATTCAGAAGTTTGTCCAAAAAAAGTGGCTAATTTTTTGCTCTATTTTCTGTGACCCATATAATTCTCATTTTTTGGTATATGCGGCTCAATTATGGCTTATTTGTTTGCACTTCCTGAGCTAACATTATTTATGGTCCAATTTTTGAGCAGATGCTACATTTTGATCACCAATTATTGCATTTTGCGCAAAATTTGTGATGACCATAAAACACAATTTTGTCATTTGGAATTATTTTGCTGCTACACCGTTTTATCAATCAGGTTAATTGATTTTACCTTTTCATAGCTCGAGAATTTTTAAAAGTGTCAATACCAAATATGTGTGTATATATATATATATATATATATATATATATATATATATATATATATATATATATGTGTATATATATATATATATATATATATATATATATATTTTTTATTTTTTTTTATTCATTTTTTTAACCATTTAATTTCCAATGGGGCAAATGGGGGGGTGATTTACACTTTTAAATTATTCTATTTGTTTTTTCTTTAAATTGTAAACTTTTTTACTTTTTTTTTATTTTACTAGTCCCTCTAGAGGACTATAAGGATCAGCAGTCTGATCGCTGATAACTTTCTGCACAGCTCTGATCAGCAAAAATGCTGCATTCCTGTTGAAGCCGCTGCTCTGTCGGCTGTATCAGGAAATACATCATGATAGCGACAGGAATAATCACATGACCTGTCGCTACCATGGCAACCATCGTCTCCCCATGATCATGTCACAGGTCTTCCGATGGAGGTGAGGAAAGGCGATTTCCCCACTGCAGCAATTTAAATTGTGCTGTCATATTTTGACAATGCAATCTAAGCGGTTAACAGGCACAGGTGTTAAAATCAGCAGACATGTGCAGGGATCGCCGCCAGCTCACCAAAGCAGCCAGCGGTGATTACCCCTCCGTGATTTAGGATGTAGCGGTGCATTCTCTGACGTGAAGAGGTTAATATTGTGTCAACTTTTAGCATGTCATTTACAGATGTTAGACACTTTTTGAACCTCACCCAACACATGGCATAATTTTTAAAAAAAAATGGTTGCAGTTTAGGGAAAAAGGGCAAAGGACTAAAAGGCCACAATTTGTGCCACATAATGCCAAGAATATATACTAACCAAGAGGTGAAATAAAATTAGATAAAAGTGTTTATAGAGGTACCAAATTTATTCACCTGTATAACCACTATGATACATTTGATGCAAGTATAACTGTTTAAGCTGCTTGTTTCCTGTTGGGTATGTGCACATGTTTAGTATTTGGTGCAGAAATGTCTGCACCATTTCTGTATATCTTGGCAGGAACAAAAAGTTGAATAAACACTGTTTTGCCATATTTCAGTACATTTTTGCCTCACGTTTTTGGTGCAGATTTTTCCAGTTCATTAGAATGGGTGAATCTGCAGCAAAAATGCTGCAAGAATTGACCTGCTTGTAAAACAAAATCCTTACAAGGATCCATTTAGAGCAACTGGATTACACTCGATGTGAATTCAAACAGACACATTTATAAGCTATTTCTAAATACTAGGACAGTCCACTATTTTAAGTACCGCTTGGAGTATGACTTTTTTTATTGGAAATGAAACAGGGCAACTACACTTAGTAGATTCTTGTCCATACAACAGGATAAAAAAATAAATTACTCTTCGATCATAATTGCCACAATCACTTCATTAACAATTCTTTGTGTGCAGGGAATATTTGTGTGTTTTTCCCTAATGAGGATCCATGTTTAAAATTAATGTTTTAATTGAGCAAATAAAGATTTATAAGTTTTATAGAAAATTGGCATTTTTCTCACTCTTTCATTTTGAACCTAGTGCCCAAAATTGCATAGTAAGAATTGACATGCTGGAAATTTAAAACTGCACCAAATCTGCAACAGGAAAATATCCAATGTGTGCATGAGGCTTCAGGATTCTCATTCACTTTGCTGGCATCAGGAAACCCTTAGGGCTCATGTGCACATAACTGCTGATTCTTCTGCAATGATTTGACAGCCCACGTGCGCTTCAAAACGCTGCAGAATGAATGCAGTATTTTTGTTAAAAAAAGCGGATTTCATGCGCTATGGCTGCTGCCCCCACGCCATAGAAAGATTGGGAGCTGCATCCAGAACGCACAAATAATTGACATGCAGCTTTTATGAACGCACGGATTTGGGTCAAAATTTTAGCACCCAAATCGCTGCGTTCATAAAAGAAACGTGCACACGTCTCATGCACAATCTACATAGATTGTGCAGGAACGCAGGACGCATGCATTTACACTGCAGTGCAATACGCTGCGTAAATGCATGCTATTACACAACGTGCACATCAGCCCTTAGGGGTACTTCACACACAGCAAGATCGCTACTGAGATCGCTGCTGAGTCACAGTTATTGTGACACAGCAGTGACCTCATTAGCGATCTCGCTGTGTGTGACACTGAGCAGCGATCTGGCCCCTGCTGTGAGATCGCTGCTCGTTACACACAGCCCTGGTTCGTTTTTTTATTGTTGCTCTCCCGCTGATAAGCACACATCGCTGTGTGTGACAGTGAAAGAACAACAATCCTGAATGTGCAGGGAGCAGGAGCCGGCGTGTGACAGCCTGCGGTAAGCTGTAACCAAGGTAAACATCAGGTAACCAAGGTGGTTACCCGATATTTACCTTCATTACCAGCCTCCGCAGCTCTCACGCTGCCAGTGCCTGCTCCTGCTCCCTGCACACGCTAAGCTAAGCGGTGTGTGCTGGTAACTAAGGTAAACATCGGGTAACCATACCCGATGTTTACCTTAGTTACCAGTGTCCGCAGCTTCCAGACGCCGGCTCCGTGCAAGTGCAGCGTCGCTTGCACGTCGCTGCTGGCTGGGGGCTGGTCACTGGTCGCTGGTGAGATCTGCCTGTTTGACAGCTCACCAGCGACCATGTAGCGATGCAGCAGCGATCCTGACCAGGTCAGATCGCTGGAGGGATCGCTGCTGCGTCGCTAAAGTGTGACGGTACCCTTCAGGTTTGTGATAATTCTGCACTCAAAACGCATAAAAAATGCAATAAAAACGCAACATATACACACAGCCTTAAACTGCAGTAAAAGCAATATTGGTAAGAAAACAAATGTTTCTACGCATGCCCCAATGTTGTACCAAAACTAAAGCTTACCCTACAAAATAAAAATGTTTCTGTCTTCCTATTGCAAATAAATAGAGAAGTGTTCATTGAGTGTATCTGGAACATCAAAGTGTCCTGGGATCTGCACACCAATCTCACCCAGCATCCTTCAATGGACATAACAAATACCTCTTACAACAAGCATAAAATCCTTCAAGTATACCAAAAATTGTGGAAAAAGTATAATCTGTGCATCGACTTCACGTTTCATTTTGGCATGCACCAGCTCAGATCTCACGGTTGTAAGATTAATGCATGACTGTATCTAATGTGTCTGGTACATCTATTAAAAACATTTGGGCCAGATTACCTTCCAGATAGACAGAAACTTCAATTTTCCATAAACACTCAGCATGCAGATACTTCTCCATTCATTTCACATAGGAAGGATTAAAGTAGTTTAGGGTAAGATGTACTTCTACTGCCTCCCAAGAGTATGTTTAAGGCTAAGAACGCACTTTGCATTTCCACCTGCGTTTCAGGTGCTTTTTAGATCCGTTTTGAGAAGCACCTTTTTCATGCCAAAAGGCATGCGTTTTGATTTTCCAGCAAAGTCAATGGAAAATGGTGATTTTCAGACCGCACTTTGCGTTTCTAAACGCTGCGTTTAATTTGCATATTTTGTGGCAAAAACCATGCGTTCAAAGAAGCAGCATGTCAGTTGTTTTTGCCATTTTGGGTGCGTTTTGCTAACATTGAAGTCAATGAGAAATGGCAAAAAACAAGATTCTTCAAATTTCCTGCTTTTTACTTGCTTTTTTGGTGCAGAAAACATGCGTTTTGGACTTCAAAAATGCATGTTTTTCTGACATTAAAATAATGGAATAATATGTCCCTTTACACACACATAGTTCGACAATTAAATTTAATAAAATTATGTTTTTTTGGCAATTTTAGCATTAAATATTGTATAACCACTCTAATTTCATGAAATATAACTTTTTACTATATTTATTCCAAAATTATATGTTTTCCTTTTTTTTTCCTCTTTTTTCATTCTGTTTGACTAGTTAATGTTTATTTAGCAGTGTCATGATGTTCAAAACGCATCAGTCAAAACGCAGGTGAAAAAGCATGTAAAAAGCGCTGAAAACGCATCTTAAAAGTGGTAAATACGCATGCGTTTTCAGCGCTAAAGTTCAGAAAAAGGCAACTTTGGTAAAATCAATTAAGCCCAAAACGTGCATTTAGAACTGCAAGTAGGAAAACGCAAAGTGCGTTCTTAGCCTAAAAGTTGCATTCCAGTACCTAAATTGTTGCTATACTTTAGAGAAGGACGTTGCAGAGCAAAAAAAGCTTTATTATGAATTAAAAAACATATTAATGGACAGGAATTTCTCTGTGGAACATAAAAAAAGCAGTAGACAAAATTAAGAGACCACAATTTTAGTATCCCTCTTAGTAAACTATTTGTTTTCTGTGTGTGTCGCTATGGAAGTCCATCGGTGGCAGTGTTATCACCCCTGTAACCTGTGGTGGTACCAAGTCTGGAGGCAATTGAAGTTCACTACACGGAGCACCCCATTGCATTCACACTTAGCCTGATTCCTGGCCAGAGGAGGGAGCACAAGTACCTATGTTCAAGGGGTGTATCCTACTTCTGGCTGGGAGGGGTGAGCGAAAAAGAGAGGACGCACGGAGAAGGAGCTTTGGGGCTTTTGAGGGTTGTGAAGAGCTCACCCAAGGGCAATGCCGAAAGCAGGGTATCAGTGCCCTAGGTCATCCAGGGATTGCAGACCCTGGGGACAGAAGCTGGGGACCGGCAGATTACAGATCTGCTGACTATTTGTGTAGACCCAGTAGCACAGCACTACACAGTAGAAGAGCCCAGAGTCTTGGGGACTAGTCCAGCATCACTTGCAAGGTTTGATTGCCTTCCAAACTGGAGGAATTACACAGGAAGAACCAGAGGGGAACCAGGTTAGCTCGCAGGCACCTGAGGCTCCACACAAGCAAAGAAAGGCAGGAAAGCATTTGACTCTCACTTTGTGAGTGGACCCCAGCTGCTTCCAGACTGGTAGGACCCTGGGCACCAGACCTGCTCTGTACTCTGGCTGTACTGTAACCATCATCTACAAATAAAAGGTGCAGAACTGCAAAGATTTTGTTTGGCCTCCTTCTTACTGCACTACCACCCTCATCATTCCTCCCTTCGCGCACCATCTACTATATCACCCTCTTCTATCTTG
Organism: Anomaloglossus baeobatrachus; assembly: GCF_048569485.1. Lineage (NCBI taxonomy): Eukaryota > Metazoa > Chordata > Amphibia > Anura > Aromobatidae > Anomaloglossus > Anomaloglossus baeobatrachus. The sequence continues at coordinate 152,901,748 of NC_134354.1, read as the reverse complement.
CAAGGGATCTACCCTAGCTGGAGAGAGTATACCACCAGGCTGCTTCACCATCTAACCTTGCAAGCATTACTGTAGCCCCTGGCCACCCATGGTCAGAACTCCAGCTGGCGACACGACCTACCTCTCCTATAGATATCCCCTTTACTTGACTGGTTGGAGCCACAGCTTCTGGGGACGGCCACCGTGAGCTGATCCACAAGGCCCCCAGCCAGCTGAGTATCCTAGGCACTTGTGACCGCAACATGTGTCTAAATTTAAAAGGACTCGGTCATCACAAAATGACTGCTAAAACTAAGTATAAGTACTGGGTGCTTCATGATAGGTATAAATATTTAAATACACAATATATATAGCAAATCCAGAAATATACAGCAAATCCAGAACTTGCAAATGCTGTCAAAAGAGTCAGGTTTTCTGCCACTATTGCACCCAACTCTTTTGTATTATACTTTAATCAAAGTTTCACATATGTTTTTGTTGCTAAATTTTCAAAAAGAACTGTTATAACTTGACACATATCATCATGTAGACCTACGCAACATGTTTTGCTATTGCCCACCCGGTGAGCTGGATTTGCTAAGGGCTGTTTCACACATCCGGCATTTCGCTGTATTGACGGATCCAGCACACTTCAGTACAGTGTATACAGTCTAATGGCATTGCAGCAACCTCCGGTGACATGCTGTCATGTGACCGGAGAATGTGACCGGAGCTTGCCGCGATGCCATTGTACAGTATTAACACTGTACTGGAGTGTGCCGGGTCCATCAATCTGGCGAAATGCTGGATGTGTGAAATGGCCCTAAGGTTTAGGCCAGGGTGAGCAAGATGAACTGAAAGCATTGATGCAGCAGATTTGGATAGGCAGGGCAGGAGGTGGAACAGTGAGGAACACTAGAGCTGGATATGCTGGATGACATACAGTATGGATCCTCAAAGCTAAAGGAAAAAAGTGAGCAACATCTACATCTGGTGCAGTAGTATATTATTCATGATCTCTCAACCCTTTTAATCTATGTAGCCAATTACTCTCTTAACGCCGAATGGCGTACTTAGCACATCATGAGCGGGTGTCGGTTCCCTCATCATGACATGTTATGTAGATTGTGAGGCAAATCCCGGGATATGAAGATGAATTATGACTTCCAGTCATAATCGCTCATCACTCCCTGGCAGTGCCCCCCTCCCTTCTTGTCCTCAATGTCCAGCATCTGTGAAGGTGTCACATCCCATGGCCATCTCCTATGATATGGAAATTAGGTGATGTGGGAACAATGGACACAGGATGACTCCCTGCCGTGACCCTGTGGTAGGAGCTGCTATCTAATTAGCAAGCTTGGAAGTATCCAGACAGAACGACTCCAGTAAAAAATGGTTCATATCTCGCAAGCCATATTTCCGATAAATATGGCAACCATAAAAATGGTGTCTCCGCATGCGGACGATGCTGGCACACCCTTTTTATGGGAGCGGGAGCTTGGGAAATACCCCAGGCGTGATATCAGCCAATGGGGAACTAGTAGACAAGTCATGAGTCCTCTCATTCTGTAGCTAAATTCATAGCTGTCACAATGAGAGCGTCGGCGTCCGCCTACGACGCTCCCAGGCCAAGTTATGGCCATATTCCATGTTGTGGATTTTGTCCATAACTCCAGCCAGGGGTGGAGCAGTGCTCCCTCTGAGGTCACGAAGGTAGGAGGGGACCTGGATTTGCCCAGGTTGATAACCCTACTTCGGCCATTTTCCAGTGTTCTTTCGCTGGGGGTCACGTGCAGGAAACATCTGTGGGAGTTCCTAGAAACCTGGTCTACAGCGCCCCCCTGTGGCCAGACGCACAAGGTAACTGATTGAATTGCATACCTGTTTGTAAACCATGCTTTATCTGTAACTGTACTCTGACATATGTATATTCTGTAGATTCCCTATTGTATATATTGTAGTTTCTAGTGTGCTTTAGGCTGATTAAATTATATAATTAATCTTGGGCTGTTCTGTTATCTCGATCTTGAATCCCACGTCTGTGTGTTCGGCTAATAGTTACCGTGAAGCGGTTGGTGGCAGCGAGTTGTGCCAAGGATTATTGTGGGGAGGCCAGTGAGATTCGGGGAGGTTTTATATATTCCGCCCGCGGAGGTCGGGGGAATATATACCCTACTCTCACCGGGGACCCTTCAATAATCGGCATAAGTAGTATAGCGGCCTCCTTGCTTATTGTCGGGCAATTCCATAATTGGCCTGACTATAAGAGGGGCGCTAGAGAGCGCGTCACGTGCTCTGTCTGTCGGTCGGGAGGTATAAAGGAGGGGTGACCCCCACTTGTTACCCCCCGATTGTGACGTACTGGTAGCCAGCGCGGGGGATTTCTGAGTGACCCCCCCGGTGGTTTGTGACATATTGGTGGCATAGCGGTGGGATCGAGATAATAGTGTGTGTGAGTGTGAGACCCATACTCCCAGACACTAAAGACTGCCTGCAGCAGCTGTGGCTGCTGGGGTCTTCAGACTAGCTCAACACTAGAGTGTCAGAGTGCAGATACTGTAAGGTGTGTGGAGGCATCAGGTGTCAGTTCTGTGTCAGTGACCAAAAGTCTGCAAGAATGGCTGAGAGCACAAGGAGCAAAGCCAAAGGAATGGCCGATGCTAAGGCCAGAGACGATGAGGAGGTTGTCCACGAGTCCTCCAGGAGCCAGACGCCAGAGAACAGCTCTGCAGAGGACATCGCACAACCTGGCACTGCTGGACAAAATGAGGAGGAGCTCGCCCAAGGGTCCTCAACGAGCCAGATGCCAGCCCTCCGCTCTGAAATGGACAGTGAATCACCTGGCTCTGCAGCGTGCCGCAGATCACCACTTGCCAATCCCTCCGGCCTGAGAGGTGCAGAGGCCCTCCTTCAAGCTGCCTTGGCCAGGCTTATGGCTGGAGACCGGGATACCTACGAGATACTCATGGCCGAGCGTGGGCGACAGGCAGCGCGTGACGCTGAGGCTGCGGAGCGGCAAGCAGCGCGTGAGGCTGCGGAGCGGCAGGCAGCGCGTGAAGAGCGAGAGCGACAGGCAGACCGTGACTACCAGCTGCAGCTAGCTCAGCTCCGGCCCTCATCAGCCACATGTGACCTTCAAAACACCAAACTTCCAAAGGTCCGTGTTGAGGACTTCCCAGTGCTGGAGAAGGATGGAGACTTGGACTCTTTCCTGACTGCTTTTGAACGGACTTGCTTGCAGCACCATCTGGACAAGGATCAGTGGGCCAAATACCTGACCCCCCGTCTAAGGGGTAAGGCCCTGGATATCCTTGGGGACTTGCCTGCTGAGGCAGATCAGGGCTACGACACCATCAAGCAGGCCCTGATCCAACAGTACAACCTCACTCCAGAGTCCTACCGCAAGAAGTTCCGGACCCTGCAAAAGGGACCAAAGGACTCCTGGGCTGACCACCGGCGGGCACTTGCCCGAGCTGCCGACCACTGGACCCAAGGCCTGCAGCTTTCCACCGGACCGGAGATCCTGGACTTGTTCATCACGGAGCAACTCTTGTGGAACTGCCCTGAGGATCTCCGCCAGTTCATCCGAGACCAGAAGCCAAAGGGGTCCACGGCTACAGCTGCCCTGGCCGATGACTACACCAACAATCGGGCTCCTGAAGCCAGGAGAGCAGCCACCAGCAGCACCTGGAGAGGGGGTAAGATGAATTCTGCGACTGCCCCACCTGCCCCTAGACTGCAGGGGGTGTCCCCCTCAACTCCCCTCTCCAGGCCCGTGGCAGAGCCAAGACGGTGCCACCAGTGCAACCTACCTGGACACTTCAAGGCCATGTGCCCTCAGCGTCCCAAGGCCCCGGCTCCGTCCCCGTCCCAAGGGCCGCCCAAGGTGTATTGTGTGGGTGGGGGTGGTGGTAGGTCCCTGGACAGCTTCCAACCTGTCACCGTCGGCCGGTCTGTGACCATAGGACTGCGAGACAGCGCCTCGGAGGTGACTCTGGTGCGGCCTGAGATGGTGTCCCCCCAAGACTTGATCCCTGGAAAAACCCTCGCTGTCTCCGGGATTGGAGGCATTGACCCGGCGCTGCCTGTTGCTGACATTTATGTGGACTGGGGCGCAGGGCGAGGGGTGAGGGAGGTGGGGGTAACTGATCGGATCCCCGCAAACGTGCTACTTGGGACAGATTTGGGGCAGATAACCTCCCAGTTTGGGCCCCCACCAAGGGCTGAACCTTCAGCCAGTACGGACATGACTCCTGACAATGTTAATGTGTTATCTATGAATGATGTGAGAGAGGGGGGAGTGAACTCTGATATTTCTGCTTGCACAGACACCATAGACACACACACAGCTGCAGCTGTGACAGGGGAGGGGGTCAGAGAAAGGTGTGACAATGCCTCTACAAGTAATCAGCCTGTGAGCTGGGATCTGTTGCCCTCTGCAGGGATAAGCAGAGAGCAGGGTGCTGCAGGGGGAGGACCAGTGTGTGGGGTGGGGGCTACCACAGCAAATGTGGGGTCCCCAGAGATTTCACAGCGGGGTTCTGTTGCTGCAGGAGGGGAACAGGCAGGTGAGATTGGGGCCGGTCCAGGAGCGGAAGTGCTCCCAGGTAAGATCTCGGTGCATGGTTCCCCCACAACCGGGGTGTCAGGAAGCCAGGTCGGTCTGCCTGAACCGGCGACTTGGTCAGGAACGGAGGAGGAGCAGGCACGACCCACGGTCGCAGCGGCTGTGGCCGCTGTCACCCGCAGTGGGAGTGCTGGAAGCCAAGGGGCCTCCCGGAGGTCCGATAGCTCTTCCCCTTCTGACCAAGTGGCAGCCGAGTCAGGTGGAGGCCAGGACACAGGTCCCGGGGTACTGACCGAAGATGTGAAAGTCTCGTCGATTCTGGCCACATCTAGTCAGGGGTTTCAGGCAGCGTTAGAAGCTGACGACAGCCTGAAAGCTCTTAAGGAGCAGGCGGCACAGCCTCCCTCGGACTCGGACCCGGAGCGAGTGGTCTGGGACCAAGGACGGCTGTACCGGGCCACGGTCCAGCAGGGTTCACCGGAGGCGTGGCCCAGGGACCGACAGTTGGTGGTACCCTATCCGTTCCGGACGGAGTTGTTGCGGATCGCACATGAGATTCCGATGGCCGGACACCTAGGGATCGCTAAGACCAAGGCCAGGTTAAACCAGCATTTCTACTGGCCAAAAATGGGGGCCGATGTGGCTGCCTACTGCCGTTCGTGTGAAACCTGTCAGAGAGTGGGGAAGGCGGGGCCACGCCCCAAAGCCCCACTGGTATCTCTGCCCATCATCGATGAGCCTTTCAGGAGGGTGGCTGTGGATCTGGTCGGCCCGCTGGCCATCCCCAGCAGCTCCAGGAAACGCTTCATACTGACGGTAGTGGACTATGCCACCCGGTACCCAGAAGCAGTGGCCTTGTCGTCCATTCGGGCTGACAAGGTGGCCACCGCATTGCTGGAGATTTTCTCCCGAGTGGGTTTTCCCCAGGAAATGCTCACTGACCGGGGGACCCAATTCATGTCCCAGCTGATGGAGGCCCTCTGTAAGCAAGTCCAGGTGCGACATCTGGTGGCCAGCCCGTACCATCCACAGACTAATGGCCTGTGCGAGCGGTTCAATGGCACCTTAAAGCAGATGCTTAAGATGTTGGTCGACTCCCATGGGCGTGACTGGGAGCGGTATCTCCCACACCTGTTATTTGCTTACCGGGAGGTTCCACAGGCCTCAACAGGATTCTCACCGTTTGAGCTCCTGTACGGGCGACGTGTGCGGGGCCCCCTGGCTCTGGTGAAAGAGGCTTGGGAAGGGGATTTGGCCACCCCTGGAGTGTCGGTTATCGAGTATGTCATGCGCTTCCGGGACAAAATGCAGGCCTTGACGCAACTGGTACACGACAATATGGCTCAAGCCCAGGCCGATCAGAAGCGTTGGTACGACCAGAACGCTTGTGAGAGGACCTACCAAGTGGGTCAAAAGGTGTGGGTACTGGTCCCCGTACCACAGGACAAGCTTCAGGCAGCCTGGGAAGGCCCATACCTCGTGTACCAGCAGCTCAACCCTGTGACGTACCTGGTCACCCTGGACCCTGCCCGTGGAAGGCGGAAGCCCTTCCATGTGAACATGATGAAGGCACATCATGAGCGGGAGGCATGTGCGCTCCCCGTGTGCAACCTGCCCGAGGAGGGAGAAGCGGAAACCCTCTTGGATATGCTAGCCCAGGTTAGGGCAGGCGGATCCATTGAGGATGTGGAGGTTGGCCACCAGCTCTTGGAGGACCAACGGTCCCAGCTGTGGGCCACCCTCCTCCCCTTCCGGGGGTTGTTTACCAACCAGCCCGGAAGGACTGACTTGGCTGTCCATCACGTGGACACTGGGGATCATCCCCCGATCCGGCGTTCAGCATATCGGGTCTCCCTGGAGGTGCAGCAACACATGCGCCAGGAGATTGACGAGATGCTGAAGCTGGGGGTGATCCAGGCATCCAACAGCGCTTGGGCCTCGCCTGTAGTCCTCGTCCCTAAGAAGGACCGAACCACTCGGTTCTGCGTGGACTACAGGGGGCTCAATGCTGTCACGGTCGCCGATGCGTACCCAATGCCACGCATCGATGACCTGCTCGATCAGTTGGCCGGGGCTCAGTACCTGACCATCATGGACCTGAGCCGGGGATATTGGCAGATCCCCCTGACTCGCAAGGCCAGGGAACGCTCTGCCTTTATTACCCCATTTGGACTATACGAGTCCACGGTGATGCCATTCGGGATGAGGAATGCCCCTGCCACTTTCCAGCGGATGGTCAACACCCTGCTCAAGGGACTTGAAGGGTACGCGGCCGCGTACCTGGATGACATTACCGTCTTCAGTCCCACCTGGGAGGACCACCTAGAGCATCTAGCACAGGTGCTCAGGCGGATCCACCGGGCAGGTTTGACCATCAAGCCGGGAAAGTGTCAGCTGGCCATGAGCGAGGTCCAGTACCTCGGTCACCGGGTAGGCGGGAGAACACTGAAGCCCGAGCCTGAGAAAGTGGAGGCCATCGCATCCTGGCCCACCCCCAGGACCAAGAAGCAGGTGATGTCCTTCTTAGGGACCGCCGGGTACTATAGGAGGTTTGTTCCACGCTATAGTAGCCTGGCAAAGCCCTTGACGGACCTCACCAAGAAGAAGCTGCCCTCTGCAGTCGATTGGACAATGGACTGCGAGACAGCCTTCCAGGCCCTAAAGGACGCCCTGTCCAGCCCGCCCGTGCTACAGGCAGCCGACTTCACGCGGCCGTTTGTAGTACAGACCGACGCCAGTGACTTCGGCCTCGGTGCGGTGCTCAGCCAGGTGGACTCTGCGAGCCAAGAGCACCCAGTCTTGTACCTGAGCAGGAAGCTGTTACCAAGGGAAGTGGCCTATTCCACGATGGAGAAGGAGTGCCTGGCCATAGTGTGGGCCCTGCAGCGTCTGCAACCCTATCTATACGGGCGCCACTTCATCGTGGAGACGGACCACAATCCCCTCAGCTGGTTGCACACCATCTCTGGGACGAATGGGCGATTGTTGCGATGGAGCCTTGCGCTCCAGCAATACAACTTCACCATTCGCCACAAAAGGGGCCGTGACCACGGTAACGCAGACGGGCTGTCCCGACAAGGAGAGGTCGCGGACGGGCGCACGGGGGAACACCGGAGTGTGCTGCCCCCTAGCGCCCTCAAAAGGGGGGAGGTGTGAGGCAAATCCCGGGATATGAAGATGAATTATGACTTCCAGTCATAATCGCTCATCACTCCCTGGCAGTGCCCCCCTCCCTTCTTGTCCTCAATGTCCAGCATCTGTGAAGGTGTCACATCCCATGGCCATCTCCTATGATATGGAAATTAGGTGATGTGGGAACAATGGACACAGGATGACTCCCTGCCGTGACCCTGTGGTAGGAGCTGCTATCTAATTAGCAAGCTTGGAAGTATCCAGACAGAACGACTCCAGTAAAAAATGGTTCATATCTCGCAAGCCATATTTCCGATAAATATGGCAACAATAAAAATGGTGTCTCCGCATGCGGACGATGCTGGCACACCCTTTTTATGGGAGCGGGAGCTTGGGAAATACCCCAGGCGTGATATCAGCCAATGGGGAACTAGTAGACAAGTCATGAGTCCTCTCATTCTGTAGCTAAATTCATAGCTGTCACAATGAGAGCGTCGGCGTCCGCCTACGACGCTCCCAGGCCAAGTTATGGCCATATTCCATGTTGTGGATTTTGTCCATAACTCCAGCCAGGGGTGGAGCAGTGCTCCCTCTGAGGTCACGAAGGTAGGAGGGGACCTGGATTTGCCCAGGTTGATAACCCTACTTCGGCCATTTTCCAGTGTTCTTTCGCTGGGGGTCACGTGCAGGAAACATCTGTGGGAGTTCCTAGAAACCTGGTCTACAGCGCCCCCCTGTGGCCAGACGCACAAGGTAACTGATTGAATTGCATACCTGTTTGTAAACCATGCTTTATCTGTAACTGTACTCTGACATATGTATATTCTGTAGATTCCCTATTGTATATATTGTAGTTTCTAGTGTGCTTTAGGCTGATTAAATTATATAATTAATCTTGGGCTGTTCTGTTATCTCGATCTTGAATCCCACGTCTGTGTGTTCGGCTAATAGTTACCGTGAAGCGGTTGGTGGCAGCGAGTTGTGCCAAGGATTATTGTGGGGAGGCCAGTGAGATTCGGGGAGGTTTTATATATTCCGCCCGCGGAGGTCGGGGGAATATATACCCTACTCTCACCGGGGACCCTTCAATAATCGGCATAAGTAGTATAGCGGCCTCCTTGCTTATTGTCGGGCAATTCCATAATTGGCCTGACTATAAGAGGGGCGCTAGAGAGCGCGTCACGTGCTCTGTCTGTCGGTCGGGAGGTATAAAGGAGGGGTGACCCCCACTTGTTACCCCCCGATTGTGACGTACTGGTAGCCAGCGCGGGGGATTTCTGAGTGACCCCCCCGGTGGTTTGTGACATAGATCAATCTTTAAAATGTTATTGTGACAGTTCCATGCAACAGTTGTCACTTACAGCTTACTGGCACAGGAAGAGGTGACCCATTTCATAGGTTTCCGCACTCAGATCACTGTGATTGGACTGACTGACAACAGTATGATCATGCAAGGGATGCTGAAATATCAGTACCTCACACAAGATCACCACCAGAGCTCAGCACAGCTGACAGCCAAGCTCCTGTTATAACAGCTAGGGATGGTTTCTGCACAGCCTCTGGTTGATTAATGCTCCAGATGCAGCAATCAATAGCAATAGCGGCATTTTGAAAGTTGCGAGAGGGAGTAGGGTTCCTCTGTCTGCTTCATCGGCACCAACTCAACGAAATTATGTGGAGCTAATACTTGTCATGGCACCCAGAGGAAAAACAATGACCTCCCACATCCAGAATGACACAATCTATAGAACTGTCTACCTATTTTTTTAAAAAAGCATTTTTTAGTGTATTTATAATTGTGAAACAATATAAATCTGGTATCACTGTAATCGCACCAAACCGAAGAATGAAGCCGTCTAATTACTAATACTGCACGGTGAATGACATAACAAATAAATGTTTATTCTGCCACCTAAAAATCACAGTAAGGCCCCTTTCACACGTCAGTGATTCTGGTACGTTTGTGCTTTTTTTTATACGTACCAGAATCACTGACATACGCAGTCCCATTCTAATCAATGGGTCTGCTCACACATCAGTAATTTTTCACTGAACATGTCTCCGTGCAGCGTGCACCCTTGGCCGTGATTCTGCACGGAGACATGTCAGTTTTTGTCTGGCATCACTGATGACCCACGGACCACACTATGGTGTGATCCGTGTGTGATCAGTGAAACACGTACAAGAAAATCACGGACATATTAAATATTAAAAATTTTCAACTTACCTTGCCTGCGATTCGCTCTGCAGCCTCTGCTTTCGGCAGCTCCTGCCTGGCTCATGAATATTCATGAAAGCAGGAACTGCCGACCAGGAAGTAGGTGCTGAGAGCGGTGGGCGGACGCTGCAGAGCCAGAGACTTCAGCACCATGGACAGCAGCAGTGAAGGCAGGTGAGTAATGTCCATATGCAATCACGGGATCACGGATCACGGATTGCACATGGACAACCCACGTGTGCCATGAATCACGGAACACGGAGAGACATGTGCGTGTTTTACACGTCAGTGAAGAACGTCAGTATTTTTCACTGACATGTGAAACGGGCCTAAGGCTTGGCTCACATTTTTTCTGTGGTCTATACTGAGTGCTTATATCGGGGTTTCCATGTAAATCTCTGAAATATGTGATTCAGTTGGAATCTCAGACGGAAGATTCACTATAATGAGGCAGATGAAAAGACTTTGGACGCTACCTCGACTGTGATCCGGCCCAAAGAAAAGCCAGAAAGAGTTGACAGCATCTCCGCTACTTCATTGTTGAATGGATCCCATGGGGATGAATCATGTATTTTGTATATATACATGGAAACCCCAATGTAAGTGCTTAGCATAGAGCACAGGATAAGTGTCAATGGATCCAAAATGTTATGTACCCCATAATGGTACCAATAAAAGCTTGTGCTCAACCCACAAAGAAACAAATCCCCACTCATGATCGTCGTGTGTTAACAGAAATATAGGGGGCTTACACATTACTGATAGTACAAACGCTCTGGAAAAGCACTACGGCTCCCCCAAAAGAAATCCAGCAAAATCTGGGCTCTAAAATCCAAATACCCTCTCCCTTCTGAGCACCACAGTGCTCCTAAACTGCTGTTAGCTTTCATACATTTGGCATTACTTTAGTGAAGAGAGCCTGTTTAATTTATATTGTGCAGGTCTCCAGAATCTCAAGTTGGGCACCATGTAGGGGTGCTACAAAGTACTGGGCACTATAATGGCAGATTTCCATTTTCACTCTGTAATATCCATTGCTTCTTGTTTCTGGAAAACACGAATGGAGTCAAAATCATCACTACACCTGTAGGTAAATTCCAAGTTGGGTGTAATTTACTAATTGGGGTCACTTAAGGGAGACTTCTGCTCCTCTCACACTTCTATATGGAGTCTTCAAACTATTTCAGGAAATTCTGCTCTGCAAGTCTTATGTTTACTCTACTACTAATGAACTCTAATTTCTAACTGTCCTCTCCCAGCAAATAACTCTCTTGTCTTCCCATATATCTTCTCCCCGTCCCATTCTGTCTCAAATATTAAAGGGGTGGTTCACCCATTTTTTTTATTTTCTCTATGAGTGTAACTTACCATTATAGGTGTTTTCTGCATTGGCCTCTATTTGCAGTTCTGGCACTGAGTGGCGCTATCCTGCACACTCAGTGCCAGTCACATGACCCCCTGGTGCTGCAGTTGCTAGTATCCTCTTACGTCCCGTCAAGTTCTGGGCTCTCAAACTTGACGGTTACCTCAGAGGATGCTGGTGCCACTCACAGTGATTGACTGGGCTGTGGGCGGTGACTACCGCACGTCACAGCCCAGGATCGAGGGAGGATCCGGAGGGCTCCAGTGTGGAGGGGTGAAGAAGACAGAGCGTGCAGCTTAGCATCCGTCAGATGTGGGAGGTACAGGGCGCCAGTGTAGAGTACAGGGGGGTTTCTTCAGCTTAAATCCCCCCTGTCACGCAAGTATGTGATCACACTATCTGCCCGCTGTGCACTGCTCAGCTGTCAGGAGATCCTGCAGTGTTGGCAGTGTGATCATGTGCTCCTACCAGCAGCACAGGTGACCGAACGCTGCATGGGACCAATTTGCTCCACTATGTCACCTGTATAACAAGTCCCAGAGTGGAGACAGTTAGTGACATGCTCTGCTTTGACACATAGTGTGCTATGTGTCACTATCTTGCTCCACTCTGGGACTTCTTGTGCAGGTGACCAGATGCTACATGTCACTAACTGTCTCCACTCTAGGACTTGTTGTGCAGGTGACCGGATGATACATGTCACTAACTTGCTCCACTCTGTGACTTCTGCTGCATAGTACCAACTTTCTCCACTCTCACCTGCACAAGTCCCAGAGTGGAGACAGTTAGTGACATGTAGCATCCGGTCACCTGCACAACAAGTCCAAGAGTGGAGACAGTTAGTGACATGTAGTATCTGGTCACCTGCACAACAAGTCCCAGAGTGGAGACAGTTGGGGACATGCTCTGCATAGTGTGCTATATGTCACTATCTTGCTCCACTCTGGGACTTGTTGTGCAGGTGAGAGTGGAGAAAGTGGGTCCTATGCAGCAGAAGTCAAAGAGTGGAGCAAGTTGGTGACAGAGCACCTCTCTCCTCCCTCTCCCCCCCTTCTCTGCCCCACCCTCTTCTCCCACCTCTCTTTTCTCCCCCTCCCCTCTTCGCCTCTTCTTCTCTTCTTTCCCACCCTCTTTTCCCTCTCTCTCTTTTCCCTCTCTCTCTTTTCCATTTCTCTCTCCCCTCCTCCTCTTTTCCCTTCCCCTCTTTTCCCTCCCCCTCTTTTCCCTCCCTCTTTCTTTTCCCTCGCTCTCTTTTCCCTTCCTCTCTCTTTTCCCTCCCTCTCTCTCTCTTTTGCCTCTCCCTCTCTCTCCCTCTCTTTTTCCTCTCTCTCTCTCTCTCTCTCTCCTGGCATGGTCAGTACAGAAATCTATCAATCGTGGAGGGGTGAGAGGGAGTAATAAACATGGAGTCCCTAATGTGTCTGTGTATTTATTTCTAATTAAATATTTTTCTCTGTATGATGTCTTTTTTTTAACCCTTTATTGGAGATTCTTAATGGCTGGGTCAAACTTGGCCTGACATTAAGAATCTCGGGCTTTATACCAGCTGGTAAAACCTAGCTGGTATTAACCCCTTATTACCCAGCATGCCACCTGCCACCAGGGCCACTGGAAGAGTTGGATACAGCGCCAGAAGATGGCGCTTCTATGAAAGCGCCATTTTCCGGGGCGGTTGTGGACTGCAATTCGCAGTGGGGGGCCCAGAAAGCATGGGCCACCCTGCTCTGCGGATTCCAATCCCTAGCTGCCTAGTTGTACCTGGCTGGACACAAAAAAATGAACGAAGCCCACATCATTTTTTTTTTTTTTAATTATTTCATGAAATTCATTAAGTAATTAAAATAAAAGGGCTTTCCTATATTTTTGGTTCCCAGCCGGGTACAAATAGGCAGCTGTCGGTTGGGGGCAGCCCGTACTTGCCTGCTGTAACTGGCTAGCATACAAAAAATATGGCGAAGCCCACGTCATTTTTTTAAAAAAGTTTTTAGGCAAAAACCTTTATAAAAATAAAAAAAAAAGGCTTCCCTGGATTTTCCATTGCCAGTGAAGGTAACACCAAGCAGCGGGGGTTAGCAGCCAGTAGCTGCTTGGGTTACCCTTAGCAATAGAAAATGCAGCGGGAGCCCACACTTTTTTTAACCCCTAACCCTAGGGTTAGGGTTATGTGTTTGTTTTTGTTTTTTTGCTTTTTTTTTTATTTTTAAGGAATTTTTTAAAAAAAAAAATCAACATGGGCTTCGCCCACCGAGCACCAGAGCATTTTACTGCTCACTCATGCCTACTCCTGACACACAGCGCCAGCAGAACAAGTAATCAGATGACTCCACTGTCGGACGATTACTTGTTCTGTGTCCCCCTGCATCCATCGCAGCGTGTGCGGGCTGTGAGGTCACCTGAGTTCAGTCCAGAACTGGAGTCACCTGATCTGAACTCAGCTTAACTCCAGCCCGCACACGCTGCAATGGATGCAAGGGGACACAGAACAGGTAAGGCCTAAGCCACACGGCGAGAAAAACGGTGCGAGTGGAGTGCGATAAAACATCGCATTCCATTCGGACCAATATTAGCCTATGTATCAGCGCACATGAGCAATTATTTTCTCAGCTATAATCGGACCGAGAAAACAATCGCAGCATGCTGCAATTGTAATGCAAGTTTCTTTCTCTTTTACCCATTCAAGTGTATGGGGTGAGAGAAAAATCGCTCTGCACCTGCGGTACATCGGTGTACCGCGAGTGCAGAGCGAGAATCGCAATAGCCGACTACGGAGGAGAGAGGGAGAGAAATCCCTCCCACCCTTACTCAGTGCCGGCCCGCCCCCCCCTCTGCAGTACTGGCTCACCCCTCCTGAGTGCTGGACCGCCCCTCCGCAGCTGAGGTCTGCTCGCACAGTCGGACCTCAGTCGCAGGGACACACGCATGACACTCAGCTCTGCTGTACTGCCAGCGTGAGCCGAGTGTCATGCAAAGGGATCGAAGTAATCACCGTGTGGCCCCGGCCTAATCGGCCGACACTGGAGTCAGCTGATCTGAACTCAGCTGAACTCCTGTACACACAGCCAGCACACGGTCACATGTGATCAGCAGCAGACAGTGACTGCTGTTAACCTGCAGCTATCGCAGCGTGTGCGGGCTGTGAGATCAAGAGTCAGCTGACTCCAGTGGCGGCCGATAAATGATGTGTCCCGCTGCAGAAGGATCCGGTAAAATAACGGTTGCATGTGTTGCACATTTAATCCACAGGATCCGGTTATATGCGGTTTGCAGGTGTTTGCCTACAGGCAAAAACACGCTGATGTGAAAGTACCCTGCAAAATGCATGCCACACGGATGATACGGATGACACACAGACTAGGCAAGAGGTAAAAAAAGCAATCTCATGACCCCATCATTTTTATTTTCCCCCAATTATTTTTTTCACATGTTGCGTCGGCTAATAATCATGTTATTATGTCTAATAATCATGTCTAATAATCACGTGTAAGATACAGTGGGTGTGTTAGATACAGCCCTAGAGCCACAAGGAATTGTGGGAGTTGTAGGAACTGAACCCAGGTCATCAGTAGAGAGATTAACCCCATCAGAGCTGGAGCCAGCAATGAGGATGTGCTGCTAGAGCACAATAAAAGGTAATATTGCTGAAAAAACATAATAGATGTGTGGAGAGGCACATATTAGTAAGATTTATCAGAAAAAAAAACTGTTTTGGAAACTGGACAACTTCTTTAACAACACCTGTGCCAGACTAAAAACATTTAAAGCAAAAACACACTTACAGTAACACCATTGGAAGCAGTGTATCACATTGCAACACATAACATTGTCTTTGAGGGCACCATGGCAACATTTCTAATGCCTTAGAGCTCTACCACATTTTTTTATGATTTAACCTGTAAGTGGAAGCTGCCCTAACAATGAACAACATGGTACTTCTTTTAACAACTTCACAATTTCAGATCAGTTAATAGAGGTAGGAAGACACTGAAAATGTGCACAGCAAAGTTATTTTTACATTGCTGTGCTTAATGCTCATTTTTGCAGAAGTTTTATACTTCTTTTAAGGTGGCTTTTTAGGCAGAACCAGCCTGAAAAATCATCATATACAGATACGCTAATATAGCAATGAACTTTGTAATGTGGTTTGGATGGAATAATAACGAATGTTTGCAAGAAACATTATACAATACCCTATGGAAATTTTTTTAAAGAAAAATAATAATAATTGCACAGCAATAAAACTATCCCAAGACGAAGATCAAGAAGATCAAGACAGATTAATATGTAATTAAAAGCTGTTGGTATTCTCAGAAATATAGACTGTTCTCCCTCCGTCCAGATTTTAACATAATTTGAATTAGATTTTAGGAAAGTGCAGCAGATTAATAGATCACTTCATGACACATTGAGAAATAAGATTGTAAAATATATGCTTCGGTTCAGGCAAGTTTTTTGCACTTTCTTGACTGGCAGCAGTTGAGTGCATACTTCAACTTAGTGTAAAATGTATTTTCTCATCTGATAATTCATTCATTTAATCAGGACAATTTACAGTACTCTTTTCCTTTGTTTTGCACCTGCATAAAGCCGTTCTCAATATATTGTATTTGATAATTGAAGAACACAGGTGAGCCCACTTAATACTCCGCTTGAGCAGCAGGGTATTTCCCTTTCATCAATTACAACGATGTGTTGGCAGCATTGATAAATCCCTCAGCCATGTACATACTAATCTCCCAGGATTACAAATGAAATATCTCCAGTGTCGACAGTATAAATTTAACCGTTGGAATGAATTTATAGAGAGGTACAATTTCCCTTGATATATAAAGCTTCTAGCATTGAGGCAACAAGTTTCTTTGAGGCTGAGCATTTGTGATTTGTCCTACATTTTCATTTTGTTATTGTGTTCTTTCCGACAGGCACATAAATTCAACAGCTTAAACAGTAGGCGAGGGATAACAAATTGACAACATCAAATTTGAAAATGGATTATTACCCACAGACAAGGCGATAAAGGAGAACATGGTCATAATGCATCAGTCAATTATACAGATTTCACATTTTGAAAAGGAGTCATTCTTCCTTTCGTCTATAAAAGTTTTTGCACTCAACCTCATTTTTAGTTCAAACTCTGTTAAATTATTTGTCAGGAAAAGGTTATAACATAATAAAGGCCACAGTTTTAACCCCCTTAGATCCAGAGCTGGACACTTCACTCATCTCAGACAAGAAGCTATATATTCTATAAATAGAGTTGCTAAGGCCAGTGAATGGCTGAAGATGTCAGATTATGGTAACCCCTTAACATCCGTGGGCAGAAAAATTACATCCCAGCGGTCATAGTGTTCATCCCACCCTACTGCCTTGGCCACCTGGGGAGAGCCACGCACATGTCAGCTGATTTGTACAGCTGACATGTGTGCTAGCAGGCACGAGCAAATCTGCAATCTGCCCGTACCCATTAACCCCGTAAATGGTGCTGTCAACATGTGACTGCGAGATTATAATAGCGGTTACGATTAAACTTTACTCACTGCCCGACATCAGAAGTCAGGTGACGTGATTACATGGATCCAATGGTTGTCATGGTAGCACAGGGTCATGTTATGACTCCTGTAGCTCACATGACTCACTTCCTGTTTCACCCGGCCGAGAGCTGTGTGAGACAGAAGATGAGCATATCTGGTGTTCACAGCTGTGTAGCTGTGATCAACAGAAATGGAAGAGCGATCAGACTGCTAATCCTTATAGTCCCCTACGGGTACTAGTAAAATATAAAAAAGTAGAAAGAAGTTTTGAAAAATTAAAACAAATAATGAAAAACCTAAAAGTTCAAATCACCCCCCTTTGGCCCCATTAAAAGTTAAAAGATTAAAAGCAAAAAATATACACATATTTGGTATCGCCGTGTTCAGAAATCCCTGAGCTATCAAAATATAAAATAAATTAATCTGATCGGTAAATGGAGTAGTGGCAAAAAAATTCCAAACGTCAAATTTATGTTTTTTGGCTGTGTCAAATTTTGCACAAAATGCAATAACAGGCGATCAAAATGTAGCATCTGCACAAAAGTGATACCATTAAAAACATCATCTTGAGATGCACAAAAAAAGCCACCACAGAGCTCCAGATCCCGAAAAATGAAAATTTTACAGGTCATGGAAAATGGCACAAAACGTGCACCACTTTTTTTGGACAAATGTCTTTTTTTTTAACCCCTTAGATAAAACTAAATCTATACATTTTTGGTGTCTACGAACTCACATCAGACCCACACATCAGTTTTACCATATAGTGAACATAGTTAATAAACTATCTCAAAAACAATCGTGCAATCACACTTTTTTTGGAAATGTTTCCGCAATTGGAATTTATTTTGCCTTTTCTTTTACACCATATGGTAAAACTAATAGTTTCATTTAAAAGTACAACTCATTCCACAAAAAACAAGCCCTGACATGGCTATATTGACGGAAAAATTAAAAAGTTACGGCTGTCGGAAGAAGAATGGCAAAAAACCCCCCCAGAAAGCACAAAATCGGCCGGTCGTGAAGGAGGTAAAGGGACATACTTTTAGATACATCTAATGACATCTAGTCGCATGTTATTTCTGTGAATTTCACTGTAACAATACAATAGCGGACATAGACAAAAGAGAACCCCCGTGCAAGAAAAATATATGGACCCTCCAATGTGCAGTCCAATAGTACATATAAGGCCGGAGTAACACTTGCAAATGACTTGCTCGAGTCTCACATCAGCTTAACCTGGCATAACCTGCCACTCTCCAGACAGGAGCGTCTCAGCTGCATAGAAATACATGCAGACGCTCCGGGTGTTGCCGATGCGAGACTTGTGCGAGTCACGCGCAAGTGTGGGCCTTATGCACAATTCCATCTGCATTGGAAGTGGAAGTGGGCCTTGTTACTTTTTGGACCACTGTGAAGCTGCACAGATTGCACCAATGCTTTAGCTGTAACGTTATTGCTCCCTGTTCAGGCCAACTGGTTCTACGAATGGTAGAGATGGTGGGTGGCTCTTATTGTATTATAGTGTAACATTTTATGCCAATTCCTTTATTTTCTAGAAGTCTCACAATCTATTTAAAGCAGATCTGTCACCATATTTCACAGTACAAACTGCATACATCATTAAATAAATCTGATCAGCATGCTGTTTTTACTTTGGAAATTTATGTCACAATAGCTGTACAATCGTTCATGAAACTTTTATTCAGTGTCAACTAGCCTGTTCAGCAGCTCCTCAGTGTCCATCCTGCTGCTGAGATCTCACCCTGCTCAGTATATGCTGCAGCTCTTAAGCCTGCTTTACACGTTGCAATTTCGCATACGATATCGTATGCGATTTGCAACGCCCCCATCGTATGTGTGGCATGTTCAATTTGTTGAACGTGATGCACAAACGATTAACCCCCATCACATGTACTTACCTTCCATATGACCTCGATGTGGGTGGCGAACGTCCACTTCCTGGAGTGGGAGGGACGTTCGGCGTCACATCGACGTCACGCGGCAGCCGGCCAATAGAAGCGGAGGGGCGGAGCTGAGCGGGACGTAAACATCCCGCCCACCTCCTTCCTTCCGCATTGTGGGCCGGGAGCCGCAGGACGTAGGTAAGATCTGTTCATCGTTCCCGGGGTGTCACACACTGCAATGTGTGCTAACCCGGGTACGATGAACAATCTGACGTGCAATTCTAGAGAAAGGTACGATGTGTATGCGATGAACGTTTTAACGTTCAATCGCAATCGCACGTACCTGTCACACACTGCAATGTACCTTACGATGCCAAATGTGCGTCACTTACGACGTGACCCCGCCGACACATTGTAAGATACATTGCAGCGTGTAAAGCAGGCTTTAGTCAGCCTGTGTTAGAGACTGAATACACTTAAAGTCACGAGTAGTGATGAGCGACAACAGTCAGCAGAAGTAGGAGTGCACTACAATCGTGAATAAATAGAATACAAAATAACAAAACAGGGTGCTATCTGGTGCAGTAAGAAAGTATGTAACAGGCACAGGAGAAAAAGCTACTGCACATGAATCAGATGCAAGCAGAAGTAGGAGCACGCTACAATCGTGAATAAATAGAATACAAAATCACAAAACAGGGTGCTATCTGGTGCAGTAAGAAAGTAGAGTAGT
The DNA here is from genome assembly GCF_048569485.1 of Anomaloglossus baeobatrachus. Lineage (NCBI taxonomy): Eukaryota > Metazoa > Chordata > Amphibia > Anura > Aromobatidae > Anomaloglossus > Anomaloglossus baeobatrachus. The sequence goes on along the minus strand of NC_134354.1, from coordinate 152,882,321 downwards.
GATGAGCGAGCACTGTCTTGCTCAGGTGCTTGGTACTCAAAACAAGCAGGTCAGATGCTTATCAGACTTAAGGCCACTTTACATGCTGTGACATCGCTAGCGATGTCGCTAGCGATCGCACCTGCCCCCGTCGAATGTGCGTCACGGGCAAATCGCTGCCTGTGGTGAACAATATCGCTGGTACGCGTCACACCAATATACCTTCCTAACAACATCGCTGTGGCCGGCGAACAATCTCTTGTTTAAGGGGGAGGTTCGTGCGACGTCACAGCGACGTTACACAGCGGGCCACCAGTAGAAGCGGAGGGGCAGAGAGCAGCCGCATTAACGTCACTCCCACCTCATTGCCACAGGACGCAGGAACGCTGTTGTTCGTCCTTCCCGGGGTGTAACAAATAGCGATATGTGATTCCTCAGGAATGATGAACAACATGCGTCCAAAACGAGCAACGATATTTTGAAAATGAACGACGTGTCAACAATCAACGATTAGTGCCACTTTTTGGATTGTTAGTGTGTCGCCCAGGGATAGGGGGGTACTCAGATATGGGCCAAGGGGTCACTTCTGTAGGTATCACAGTGGCCCGGTCTGTGATCCCAGGCTCCACAGTAAAAACGGGATTAGGTAAGGGATATTGTCCGTGACGCCACCTGTGGGTTGCGGTGATGAGATGGTGGAACCGCCGCTGCCTCTGGGGACCATACCCGGGACTGGTGGTGTGGGGAAGCAAGGTGGAATCCCCTCCCCGGGTAGGGGAGGTGTAGTCCCAGAGCCCAATTGGGAGTTGTGGTGGTGGCAGGGATTGCAGGGAGCAGGGAACTCACAGTTCGGTTGTCTTGGTGTTGGATGAAGCTGAGCTCAATTGGAGGGTCAAGAACCACACAGTCTTTCTGTAAACCAAATTGCCGGTGACCAGGAGCCTTTTTGAGGGGTGTGCTGGTCCTCTCTGCCTCTCCTGCACTCCAGCTATGAGTCACCTTCTCCGTTTCGGATGGGGGAAGTCCTCCCTCTGCACAAGTCCGAGGTCCCTGGCACACTACCGGTGGACCACTACCCTGCCCCGGTCCACTGTGGGTACCCCTGAGCCTACTCTCCACTTCAACTCCAAGACTCTGCCTTTTCCTTGATCCACTTCCCCAGCAGCACAAGAGCTGCAGCCCTTGTCTGCTCTCCTTCCTCTCTCCTTCCACACTGACTGACTCAACTCCTCCCCTCCTGCTCTTTTTGTTACACAGGGGGGAGGGGGAAGCTGCCTCACTGTACCAGTGTGGGATCAGGTGGTACCAAGGAGGTTTAACTCTTTCTGTGACTACCTGGCTGGCCAGGGCGTCACATTAGTGATCGCTCGTAGGTGTCACACGCAATGACTTTGCTAATGAGGCCGGATGTGCGTCACAAATTCCGTGACCCCAGCGATATCTTGTTAGCAATGTCGTTGCGTGTAACGGGGCCTGTTGACTTTAGTATTGAGCATAATGAAAGTCACTGTGAAGCTCAAACATTTTTCCTGATTCCTGATTTGAATTCCATGATAGTTAATACTTTAGTCAAGCCTGTTCAAGCATCTGACCTGCTCATTACAATAACCGAACAACTGAGTATGTTAGTGCTCACTTATCACTAGTCATGAACTATTTAATTCTATAGCTGAACTAAGCTTATAAAACAGAAATAAATAGGCCTTCTCACATAGACTTGGTATGTACATCTGTATAATTAAGCCCAAGAGCTCTGTTTAACCGTCTCATGACCAGGCACTTCTACATTTTTCTGCTCATTTTTTTCCTTCTTTTTTTCCCCATAGCTTTTATTTTTGCATCGATATCGCCAAATGAAAGCTTGTTCTAGAAACAAGATTTTTTTTAATTATACCATTCAATTTACAATAAAATAAATTGGAATTAAAAAACAAATTGCCGTGAAATGGTAAAACAACGCTGTTCTGCAATTCCACCATTGTTTTAGTTTTTATGATGCTCATTGTTTGTAAAAAATGACTGTATCACATGCTTTTCCAGGTCAGTATGATTACAGTGATACCAAACGCCAAACGAATAGTTTTTGTGTATTTGAATGGTTGAAAAAAATTGTAAATTTATCTTTTCCAAAAAATGGTTAGTGTTTCCCCTTTATGAGACAACTTTTATTTTTCTGCTGATGGACTTGTGTTTGATAGCAATGATTCTATTTTGCACTATGTATGATGTTTTATTGTTTTAATTGCATTCTTTTAGGGAGGTGTACGACCAAACATATTCAGGTATTTTAATTTCTTGGTTTTTTTACGACATTTACTGAATGGGTTATTTAATTTTACATTTTCATAAAGTTGACTTATTTAACTATGACAACAACAAATATGCATATTAAATACTTATTATGTATTTAGATTGTGTGCAACTTTTTCTTTTCCATCTGGTTATTATGTCAATGATGATCAATGTATTTCTTACAGTGCATTTGCTTTTTATTTGGTGTTCAGAATTAAATCCCTTTGGGTTTTGTGAGCAAGCTGTAGAATCATTCTTTATGTTGCTTGATTACTGCATTGTGTATGCACTTTGTGATCTCTTAGTGTAAGGCTTGTTTCAGACATCAGTGAAAAACACACACATTTTTCCCTGACGTGTTAAAGGTGCGTATGTCCCTCCATGTGCCATGATTTTTGCACACGTGTTTTCTATGTGATATCCATGATAGCACACGGAGATCAGAATCTTTATATTTACCTGTCCATGCTGATGTCCATGGTGCTGATGTCTCCTGCGCTACTGTCTCCGACCGCTGCTGTCTCCCCGATGCTGTTCCTTCTGGGTTGCGGTCTATGAACATTCATGAGCATAATTGGCTGGCCTGTAAGCAGGAGTCAGCAGTTCCAAAGACAGCTTTGCTGGAGACAGGTGGGTATAGAAAAGCTTTTTATTTCACAGACATGTGTTTTCGCTGGTACGTGTCACACAGATCACACCACTGTGGTGTCCATGTGACATCAGTGGTACCGGAAAAGTAGTAGTGCATTCCACAGTGTGACTACTTTAACTGAAAACAAACATTTTCTATTTATATGTCAGAATAGCATTTCTTAGACTCATAATGAATGTCCAGTGGTCTTTCTTAACCCCTTTACCCCCAACTGATTTTCCGTTTTCAATTTTAGTTTTTTCCTCCCTTTCTTTCGAGAGCCATATCTTTTTAAATTTTTTTCATCAGTATTACCATACAAGGGCTTGTTCTTTGCAGGATTGCAGGACAAGTTGTAGTTTTAAATTAAACCTTTATTTTTAAAATATAATGTACTGGAAAATGGGTAAAAACTTCCAAGTGCAGTGAAATTGCAAAAAGTGCAATTCACGATTGCTTCGGGGATCTTTTATTTGTTGTGTTTAGTACATGGTGAAACTATAATGCCTCACATCAGTACTAGCTCATAGATACCAAAGATGTAAACTTTTACTTATATCTAAAGCCTGCTTTACATGTTTCGATTCTGCATACGATATTGTATGCTATCATAACAGTCCCCATCGTATGTGCAGCACGTTCAATTTTGTTGAATGTGCCGCACAAATGATTAACCCCCGTCACACGTACTTACCTTCCATATGATCTCGATGTGGGCGGCAAACGTCCACTTCCTGGAGTGGGAGGGACGTTCAGCGTCACATCGACATCACGCGGCAGCCGGCCAATAGAAGCAGAGGGGCGGAGATGAGCGGGACATAAACATCCCGCCCACCTCCTTCCTTCCGCATTGCTGGCTGGGAGCCGCAGGACGCAGGTAAGATCTGTTCATCGTTCCCGGGGTGTCACACACTGTGATGTGTGCTTCCCCGGGTACGATGAACAACCTGACGTTCAATTCATGAGGAATAAACGACGTGCGTGCGATGAACGTTTTACCGTCCATTCACAATCGCCCGTAGCTGTTACACACTACAATGTACCTTACGATGCCAGTTGTATGTCACTTATGACGTGACCCTGAAGACACATCGTAAGATATATTGTAGTGTGTAAAGTGGGCTTAAGGGGTGAAAAAAAGACAGAAGTTTGTCCAAAAAAAGAATAGCGCTTTTGTCACCATTTTCCAGGACTCGTAAAGTTCTCATTTTTTGGGAGCTGGGGCTCAGTGATGGCATATTTTTTGCGTCTTGAGCTGGAATTTTTAATCCATTTTTGTGCAGATGCTAAGTTTTGATTGCCTATTATAGCATTTTAAAAAAAATTTGCGGTGACCAAAAATATAATTTTGGCATTTGGAATTTTGTCTCTCCACACTATGTACCAATCCGATTAATTGATTTTATACATTAATAGATAGGGCATTTCTAAATGCAGTAAAACCAAATATGTGTATTTTTTTAATTTTTTACTTTTAATTTCGCGATAGGGGCGTGATGTGAACTTTTAGGGTTTTTTTCAGATTTTTTAAAATTTATTTTATATTTTTTATTTATTTAACTGGTACCCCTAGGGGACTTTATCACTGCACACTACGATTGCCTGTGCATTTTTGCTGATCAAAGCAGCATCGCTCTGATCAGCAGAATTGATTCTTTCCTGTGAGTGCTCTCACAGGAAGTGAGTCATGGCAGCGTCAGGGGTCATCAGCTGTCCCCCACATTACCATAGCAACACATTTGTGTCCTGTGATCATGTCATAGGACCGCTAGTGGCGGCGTTGAACATCGCGATTCATGCCACAGCCATTTATATTGCGCTGTCAGTGCTTGACAGTACGATCTAAAGGGTTAACAGGTACAGGCAAAACTCCGATCCACCTGTGCCTGTTAACCACACATCTCTGCTGATCAGATCAGCAAATAATTGCTGGGATTTATTGCAGGCTCACCACCGGAGCGCACAGTAACCAGTACATCCTTGGTCATAAAGGGGTTAAAGTGCAAAGGAATAAACCATGTGCCAGTCTATGATGTTGGGCATACATGACATGTGGTCAAAACTTTTGGTACCCCTCATTTAATGAAAGAAAAACCCACAATGGTCATAGAAATAACTTGAATTTGACAAACTAATAAATTAAAAAAAATCTATGAAAATGAACAAATGAAAGTCAGACATTGCTTTTCAACCATGCTTCCACAGAATTTTAAAAAAAATAAAACTCATGATATAGGCCTGGACAGAAATGATGCTACCCCTGAAAATAATGTGACAAAGGGGGCATGTTAAATCAAGGTGTGTCCACTAATTAACATCACAGGTGTCTACAATCTTGTAATCAGTCAGTGGACCTACAGTGCTGGCCAAAAGCATTGGCACCCCTGCAATTCTGTCAGATAATACTCAGTTTCTTCCTGAAAATGATTGCAATCACAAATTCTTTGGTATTATTATCTTCATTTAATTTGTCTTCAATGAAAAAAAAAAAAATTGTCATAAAGCCAAATTGGATTCCACACCAAACATAAAAAAGGGGGTGGACAAAAGTATTGGCACTGTTTTAAAAATCATGTGATGCTTCTCTAATTTGTGTAATTAACAGCACCTGTAACTTACCTGTGGCATCTAACAGGTGTTGGCAATAACTAAATCACACTTGCAGCCAGTTGACATGGATTAAAGTTGACTCAACCTCTGTCCTGTGTCCTTGTGTGTACCAGATTGAGCATGGAGAAAAGAAAGAAGACCAAAGAACTGTCTGAGGACTTGAGAATCCAAATTGTGAGGAAGCATGAGCAATCTCAAGGCTACAAGTCCATCTCCAAAGACCTGAAAGTTCCTGTGTCTACGGTGCGCAGTGTTATCAAGAAGTTTAAAGCCTATGGCACTGTGTCTAACCTTCCTAGATGTGGAAGGAAAAGAAAAATTGACGAGAGATTTCAACGCAAGATTGTGCGGATGGTGGATAAAGAACTTCGACTAACATCCAAACAAGTTCAAGCTGCCCTGCAGTCCGAGGGTACAACAGTGTCAACCCATACAATCCGTCGGCATCTGAATGAAAAGGGTCTGCATGGTAGGATACCCAGGAAGACCTCACTTTTTACCCCGAGACATAAAAAGCCAGGCTGGAGTTTGCCAAAACATACCTGAGAAAGCCTAAAATATTTTGGCAGAATGTTCTCTGGTCAGATGAGACAAAAGTAGAGCTTTTTGGGAAAAGCCATCAACATAGAGTTTACAGGAAAAAAAAAGAGGCATTCAAACAAAAGAACACGGTCCCTACAATCAAACATGGCGGAGGTTCCCTGATGTTTTGGGGTTGCTTTGCTGCCTCTGACACTGGACTGCTTGACCGTGTGCATGGCATTATGAAGTCTGAAGACTACCAACAAATTTTGCAGCATAATGTAGGGCCCAGTGTGAGAAAGCTGGTTCTCCCTCAGAGGTCATGGGTCTTCCAGCAGGACAATGACCCAAAACACACTTCAAAAAGCACTAGAAAATGGTTTGAGAGAAAGCACTGGAGACTACTAAAGTGGCAGCAATGAGTCCAGACCTTAATCCCATAGAACTACCTGTGGAGAGATCTCAAAATGGCAGTTTGGAGAAGGCACCCTTCAAATCTCAGGGACCTGGAGCAGTTTGCCAAAGAATAATGGTCTAAAATTCCAGCAGAGCATTGTAAGAAACTCATTGATGGTTACCGGAAGCGGTTGTTCGCAGTTATTTTGGCTAAAGGTTGTGAAACTAAGTATTAGGCTAAGGTTACCAATACTTTTGTTTGGTCCATTTTTGGAGTTTTGTGTGAAATAATCAATGATTTGATTTTTGTTTTATTCTCTTTTGTGTTTTTTCATTGCAAGCAAAATAAATTAAGATAAGAATACCAAAGAATTTGTGATTGCAATCATTTTCAGGAAGAAACTCAGTATTCTCTGACAGAATTGCAGGGGTGCCAATACTGTTGGCCAGTACTGTATATATAGGGCTACAGATACTCACTCTGCTGTTTGGTGACATGGTGTGTACCACACTCAACATGGACCAGAGGAATCAAAGGAAAGAGTTGTCTCAGGAGATTAGAAAGAAAATTATAGACAAGCATGTTAAAGGTAAAGGTTATAAAACCATCTCCAAGCAGCTTGATGTTCCTGTTACCACAGTTGCACATAGTATTCAGAAATTTAAGATTCAACCTCCTTGAACGTGGACGCACAAGGAAAATTGATCACAAATCAATGAGAAACATAATATGAATGGTAACAAAAGAGCCCAGAAAAACTTCTAAAGAGATTAAAGGTGAACTTCAAGCTCAAGGAACATCAGTGTCAGATCACACCCTCCGTCGTTGTTTGAGCCAAAGTGGACTTCATAGGAGACGATCAAGGAGGACACCATTGTTGAAAAAAAATCATAAAAAAGCCAGACTGGAATTTTCCAAACTACATGTTGACAAGCCACAAAGCTTTTGGGAGAATGTCCTATGTACAGATGAGACAAAAATGGAACTTTTTGTGAACATAGAGCACAACAGCTCTATGTTCACAAACGGAAAAATGAAGCATATCAAGAAAAGAACACTGTCCCTACAGTGAAATATGGAGGAGGCTCTGTTATGTTCTGGAACGTCAAAACATTTTTTTTATCCCATGGAAATGATACGGGATCATGATCCCAACTACTGGGTTACCTCAATAACTACATTTGATGAAAAGAATATGGCAGAAATTGCCAAAAAACATTGTAATAAAATTATATATTCTTTATTAAGTCATATAAAGTGTTAAAAATTACATATAAAAGTAAAATAGTAGTAAAATACAGAAAACAGGCAGTAAAATACAAAATTACAAAAATAGAGTATAGAGGCAAGAGGGTGAGGACAAGAAAAAAAGGAGGTTACCTAGAGACACTATAGTAACCAAATAATTATTAGTTTAAGAAATAGAATAGTATTGGCAAAATAGCTCAAAGTAATTACTGACAGACCTCGCAGATGTGAAAGTGGGGGACTGATTCCAACTGACAATTATATTAAAGCTCAGTCAGGAAAAGAATTACTTATAAACTGGCCATATGGCTCCACTAGTATCCCACAGCAACCACATTAGCAAGAGAAATGCAGCAAAAATTATCCTATTGACATAATGAATGAAAATAAATTACCCATGGTAACACTGTGTCAGAGAACTGACTGTCAAAGGGAAGAGGGTGTGTAAAGGAAAAGAGCGGGATTTTATACCCAAGGAAGCCACCCAGGTGAGAATACCCACAATCAGTGCCGCACCATCGGCGCATGCGGGGTGGCCTCCCAACGCAAAGCGAAACCTCCAGCAATCACGGATACAAAACGGGGCGGAAGAAAACTTCCAGTGACATTATGAGCTCGTCCTGTACCATGTAGGGAAAACAACACGCATGCGCAGCCATACTGCAGCCATCATGGGTAAGAGCAAGTTTGTGGGCAAACACAAAAGTTAAGCTAAAATAGATTTTTAGGATGCATACCACAAAGAAGACATGATATTGGTATATAACACAAAAACATATATATATACACATTAATTCATGCAGAACAATAGTATGAAAATCCGAAAATATATGTAGATATGCACTAATCCATACAGGGCTGTGTAGTTGGGTCACTTATTCATGTAGATGAAATCACAATGATGGTAAATAGTGATTCCAGTTTCGTGATGATCTACAATATAAACATCATTGGTCCAAGATAGGACAGGAGTACAATTTTAGGAGTGCGAAGATTAAAAATACTAGAGAATACAACAAAAATAAATAAAGATGATCAATAAAAACAATAATAAAAAATACTTAATTGAATTCTGGAGCAAGACAATACTTATAGAAAACACACAAAACTTTGTTTTTTCATTAAGGCCCAAAGGTACCATTGTATTTAGATTAACAATCCATTGGTACTCAAGCTGCGCCAACATTTTTTTCAAGTGACCTCCCTTGATACTGCACTGAACCTGGTCAATGCCAAAAGCTCTGTATCCCCTGGGGTCACAATTATGGCGCAGCTTGAAGTGTCTAGGTATAGTTCTTAAACTAGATGGATCATCACATTCTGATGCCGCAGAAATATCCCTGACATGTTCTCTAATATGCACACGTATTTCTCGAGATGTCAGGCCCACATATAATTTGTTGCAGGGACAAGAGGTGAGGTAAATTACATAGCTGGTACCACAAGTTATATATTTATTGATCTGAAATGAATTATCGCCCGTACTTCACTGAAAGGAGGTTGCACGAATAATATTGCCATGTTTGCACGAAAGACACGACCCACATGAAAAACAACCACCTTTTTGTTTTACATTCCCAAAGGGCATAGGAGTCTTTGCTACATAATGACTACTTAGGAGGAGGTCCCTCAAATTCTGGGACCTCCTAGCACTAAGTAGTAGCCGTTTTGGTAAGATTTGATGTAAGGTGGAATCAGTGAGTAAAACCGACCAGTGCCCAACCTTTTTTTTCCTCATTTGTTTCCATTGATCGTTAAATGTGGAGACAAATCTCACTGGAGGACATTGGTCAGCTATCTTGCTATGATAAGATAATAACTGGGTATGAGGGTTTTTTTGGCCCTAAAATAACCCCTTTTGATGTTCCGATGGCTATAGCCACGTGCCTCAAATCGTCCCTGCAAATCTCTGGCTTGATACTCAAACTGATCATCCATGGAGCAAATACTTTTCATATGTAGGAACTGGCCTACGGGTATAGCATGGATGGTGGCCGCAATATGTGCAGAATTTGCATGTAGCAAAGAATTTACCGACGTCTCTTTTCGATAGACGTCGGTCTGTATGGATCCATCACTCTGTACCATTATCTTGATGTCAGGAAAATCAATCTGCAGGGGTCATGTTTATACGTCAGAACGATGTTTAGATTATTTTCATTGAGTCCACAAAGAACTCCCGTAGCATATCCACTGACCCCTTCCAGATAATGAACAAATCATCAATAAACCGATACCAGCACTACGCCTGGGACGCAGCACAAGAGCCCCCACCAAAAACTTCCCTTTCCCAATAACTGAGAAAGAAGTTTGCGTATGAAGGTGCGCACGCAGCGCCCATCGCAGTCCCTCGCTGCTGGAGAAAAAAACGATCCTTAAAAGTGAAAAAATTATGATACAAAATGTATTGCAATAGTTCCTTGATCAAAGAACGCAATGTCCCATCCCTTCTAGTCATACTTAAAAAGTATTCCATTGATTTCTAACAATCAGATTGATTGATACTAGAGTAAAGCGCTTCAACGTCCTCAGTAACTAATATCATGTCCTTCTCCAAAGAGTGTCTGATATAGGAGGGCAAAGTTTCCACTAGTGGATGAAGGTAGAATTCGATGAATTTACAAATTGGGTCACAGAGCCCTCCTTTACCAGAGACAATTTGGGAGCAAGTAAAAGGTGGGTATAATAGGTTCTTTAGTAATCAAACCCTCAAAGACTTTCTTAGGGATAATGCCCTGGGTAAATGCTCTATCCAAAATCAAAAAGAGTTCCCTCGAGAATTGGGTCACGGGATTAGATGATAAGGGAGTATATGCATCTCTGTCATGGAATTGCCTAAAGGCCTCCTTTTCATATTTGATAACAGGTCACACCACCACATTTCCCCCCTTGTCCGCAGGCTTAAAGACAACATTACAATGTTCTTGGCAATTTTTGCCTTATTCTTTTGATTAATGTCTGTTATGTTCTGGGGCTGCTTTGCTGCATTTGGCAAAGGATGTCTTGAATCTGTGCAGGGTACAATGAAATCTCAAGACTATCAGGGGATTCTAGAGAGAAGTGTGCTGCCCAGTGTCAGAAAGCTTGGTCTCATTCGCAGGTCATGGGTCTTCAACAGGATAATGACCCAAAACACACAGCTAAAAATGCCCAATTATTGCTAAGAGGAAAACATTGGCCTAGTCTGAAGTGGTTTCTATGAGCCCTGACCTAAATGCTATTGAACATCTATTAAAAGAGCTGAAACATGCTGCCTGGAAAAGGCAACATTCAAACATGAAACAACTGGAGCAGTTTGCTCTTGAGGAGTGGCCAAAATACCTGTCGAGAGGTGCAGAAGTTTCATTGACAGTTACAGGAATCGTTTGATTGCAGTGATTGCCTCAAAAGCTTGTGCAACAAAATATTAAGTTAAGAGTACCTTCATTTCTGTCCAGGCCTTTTTCATAAGTTTTATTTTTTAAAAATTCCGTGGAAGCAGAAAAGCAATGTCTGACTTTCATTTGTTCATTTTCAAAGATTTTTTTATTTGTTATTACCTTTGTCAGATTTAAGCTATTTCTGTGACCATTGTGGGTTTTTCTCTCATTAAATGAGGGGTACCAACAATTGTGACCACGTGTGTATATACTGTAAATGTAATTGAGATTACTTCTGAGGTCCCTTTTTTCTAAGCTAAGCAAGACCAGTTATTCTAACCTTTCATTATCGGAGACACCTTCCATCCCATGTAATCTAGTTGTCTGTAAGGTATGTGACCAATGCTTGAAAATTTATTAAATGCAATGTGCTTTTAAATAAGTATCAGTCAAATATATAACTAACCATCTGTGATTCTGTACTGACACTGTCGATGATGTGTTCCACATAAATATGGGGCAAAGCATTACAGGAAATCATACTATTGCAGCAGAGAAAGTGATTTACTGCCATTCTTCTCAGAGGAAAGTAATTTTTTTATTGCAACTATGTTCAAGACTTGCTGATGAAAATGGGCATATTACATTACTGACCAAGCGAATAGCAACTGTTCATAGACAGTGTTAGATGGAGCTTAAAATGTGTGCTTTTACACAATGAAAACAAATATGGATCAATCCCAATAGGTAACACAACTAAGATGACTGAAGAGCAAAACACAGTTGGTCTGGTCCTAAAGAAAATCTCATTTCATGAATGTTACGGTTCAGGGTTCTGTTGTACCTCGAACCGGTCCAATCCTGTCATTGACTCCCACATTGGGGTCGGTCAACTCCACAGCGCCACCTGGCCGTCACTTGAGGCCTCAGGTGGCTATAGTTTTGTGCCACCCTGAGCCTAAGTGCTCATTCAGCCATACTGAGCATGTGCGTGATGTCATCAATGACAAGGCAGCCACTGATTGGTCATCAGTGACATCAGAGATGAAGTGGCAGCCGCTGATTGGTCATCATGATATCACCAATGACATGGCAGCCTCTGTATGGCTGCAACCAACGCCATTGCCACATTCCATGTGGTCTCGGCCATGGAGGCGGCACACGAGCGTCACATACTGCATGCTGACAGCTAAGGCAGCTTTCATGGCTGTTTGAGTCAATGTGTTCCAGCGCCATTTTCCTGCAGTGCTTGTGGAAGGTTTGGTGGGGGGATAAGGACAGTGACTACATCAGGGCTAGGCGTCGGTGCAAGGTATTCATATCGGGTAACCAAGCAAAGCGCTTCGCTTGGTTACCCGATGTGTACCTTGGTTACCAGCGTCCACAGCTTCCAGACGCCGGCTCCCTGCTCCCTGCACATTCAGATCGTTGCTCTCTCGCTGTCAAACACAGCGATGTGTGCTTCAAAGCGGGAGAGCAATGAGCAAAAAAATGAACCAGCACCAGCGATCTCACACCAGGGGCCAGGTCGCTGCTCAGTGTCACACACAGCGAGATCGCTGATGAGGTCACTGTTACGTCACAAAAACCGTGACTCAGCAGCGATCTCGCTATGTGAGAAGTACCCCTGAGATTTAAGAACTAAGAAAGATTCGAAGGACACTGCATACCTACATGATGGTAGATTACTGCACAATTCACTGCAAAAAAATCTTTAAAGCGCTACTTTTGTGAGATAACTCAGTAAATGAACAGTGTGTCAATGACAACTTTTTATGAATGTTTAATTTTTATTGTGATGTAAATTCATCATAAATTAAATAAATCTACATGTAAGAATTTCTTTTAATAACCAAGAAGGTAAAAATAATAATGTTTTGTAGACATCAGTCCTAGTATTCTATGTATAGGATATATCACATTTCATTAACTACAGTAGAGCTGATGGAAGAAAAACAAGGGCAGATTTAGAATCAGTGACAAGAAATGACCTAATAAAGACTAAATATCTCAGGCTTCAATATTCTTGTTCCCCATTGTAATGTATATAGTTTATTTTGTTAAAGAAGTGACAGAAAAGCTTTAACACTATGATCATCCTCTTTTATATGCAAACATCTGACAATCACTATACAATTTCTATATATCATGAGTAGTGAATATCAGCTGAATGTCATATCAGCATGCATAGGATAAAACTGATCCGTCTTAGTTTCTGAACTAGCTCTGCTGTCTTGCAGCACTAGGGTTAGGAATTTAACTTTGCCCATGGACATCTGTATTCTCTTATTTTCTCTCTTCATATTTGTATAATTTTAATAGGGGCTTATTCACATGGTGTGGTTATTAACATTTTTGCTGTAATTTTTGTGAAAAAAAAATAAAATTTTTAAATATTTTTTAATAAAAATTTGCATCAAAAAGCACAGCTTGACCACACCAAGTGAAAGGACCAATGGTACTCTCATTTTCATGAATACTTTGTAAGCATATACTGTTAAAAATGAGAATCACATGGTGCAGTCTTGATATGGGGTACCTTGGACCCACAGAAAGAATTGACTAAGGTCTCACACTACAGCTATATGCAAATGCATAATTAGGCATTAGAGTGAAGTGTCAACTGCAAACTACAGATGGATCCTGGGCATCTAATATGCCAACTACGTAACTGTGATGCACAATCATGTTTTTTACATTTAAGGGGCATTGATTTGTGATGGTGTGATCCCTGGGAACTGCACTAATTGGAAGCACGGGGAACTTTTATCACTGACAAGCAACTTTTATTCATATTTCCCAATGGACTAACAGGTCAGATGCCCAACCACCACACCATTCATTCTCTTTGGGGATCCTGGGGAAAAAAAGGATCAGCAGCCCTATAGGGAATGATTGGAGTGACAATCTCATTGCTTTATTGTAATAATGATAAAAGTTCCCCATTCTCTCGACCAGTGCGGATCCCAGCAGTCAAAACCCCACCAATCAATAAATTAAGTAAAATCTTATTTCCATCTGAGAACCTTTTAAAGTGCATCTCTGCAACTGTATAATAGTCACAGGAATGAGAGGGATTACATTTTCAAGTGTTTAATCTCTAATGGAAATATGAGTCTACTCCTTATTGAGAGGCAAGTCTTCTTCATACACAACACAATCCACCATACTAATCTACTGAACAAAATCTATTAAAGAGCAATATACAAATAATGCCACATTCAAGGGACAAATACCACCATACTATGCCCATACCACATATTATCATAACATAGTGACAGAATGATACCACCATACAGATCATTAACAAAAATATATACTGTAATAACACTAATATTGCAATATTATCACCAGTGATTATTATACAAGAAAGCTCTGTAGATAGTATACAATCTATATTAAAAAAGTGTATACTTAAATCCAATGACTCTTTGATGATATCTCCAAATTAAGTCATATATCTTCAACTTTCCTTTTTTATCTGGCACAAACCACTATGAAATCATCCATCAAGGACTCTTTGTTGCAAAATGTAATACACACATCTAATAAAAATAAAGGATGACTATACAAAATATTATACAAAAAGCTGCTTATTAGTCAAAATAATAGTAAGCGGTGAACTTCATTAATGATACCTAGCAGGGTGTAGGATGAGTTAGTCATTCCCAAAAGTATATTTTTAACAGTGATATTATCAAAATGACAGCAGGAAAGCCAGCAAGTGAGACACATTTGGAATTAATATCTCTGACCTTATTTTATGATGCCCTTATTTTGAGAACCATTGTCACGGTCATCTATCTCTCTATTATTGGAGACTAGTGACAGATTCAGGGTTAAGATCCCTCATTTAAATCTGGGACTCTACATTTAAACGTGGTTTCATGTCTTTCAGTGCATCATGATTTAATGTCAGTTTTGTTGTCCAGCAGTTCCTAGCTGAGTGTTTCAGCTGTAGCTGCTTTATAGCCATGCCCTTCAGGTTTAAATAGAGGTGTTACCCACCAATGCTTGCTGGAGATTCAAATCCATTTGTGTACTGGCCCCCTTGGTGGAAGGGGCTGAGAAGGAGTGTTCTGGAAGCTGGATTTTATCCTTTTTGGTTGCTGTTTCGCCCTGTTTGTCTTACTTTTCCTGGTGTTATATTAGTGCAGAGGTGGGGATAGTATCTCCCACCTGCCAACGCACTAGCCAGGGCAATTGCAGGGTTTTTTCAGGGTCTCAGGTTCTTGGTCAGCAACAGTTGCGGAGATTGTATAAGTCCTGGTTAGGAGTGTAGGGAGAGCTGCAGGTGAAAATAGGAGGTGTCCTATCTACCCCTCTCAGTAGAGCTAAGGCCCACCATTGTTATTGTGTCCCTGATGTTTCCCCTTTCTTGTTGTATTGATTGCTGTATTTTTGTCTTGCGTCAGACGTCTGTTGGTCTGAATATGCCCACCCTATGTAAGCTTGAAAATCATACAACTGTCAACAGATTTCCCTTTAATGCATCCAATGTAGAATTCCCATAATGGGGAGCACAAGTTCATTTTCTTTACTTATAGAAGAAAGCTAATACATATTTTCCTCATTCAAATCTATTTATTTAGAAAGTGATAGCATATTTTTGACTTTACAAAAAAAGGGCTAAATGAGCAACTCTATTGGTTTGGAAATTGTAGTCCTCACAATGACTACAATCAAATATCTTTCATTTTAAATCTTATGTACTATTGAAGAGAAATTTCAATTACTGTTTAGGGTAAGAAAAAAAAGCATAGATGATATGCAATGTAATGGATTTATTTTTTTTTCACCCTATTTAGTCTATAATTACATACTTTGCATTAAAAGGCCTGTATATTATATTGAATATAATTTTTAGTACCTTTATTGCCTGATTGTTTTTTAAATTGATCTCGAAATCTAAAAAAAATATCTTTTTACATACTAGTGACCCTCTACTATAATGACATTCATGTTAATCAAACTTTACACTAATTCAATAGTAGCAAAATCTGGAATTATTATTCATTTATACATTGAGCTATTAACTTTGATATTTCCTGTAAAGCCTCTTGATAGCTTCTGTACCTGCTTCACACCAGCTGAGAGACTGATTGGTGATTCAGGTCATTGTACTATAACTGATATGACTAAATATTAGTAGAACCGTGGTTTATGCAAAATGAGCTGTTAACTTTCTATAATATGAATACATTAATCGTATCTCTATACAGTTGGTTCAGTAATTATATATTTTATAAACTCATACTCAAATCCTATCAAATAGCTTTGCTTTAATATGTCATTTGGTGAAAATTCTTCTGTAAAGGATATGTGTTCCTTTAATATTACTTACAATGTCCTTGTTTATAATGAGCCATTCAGTTGCAATCAGCTTTAGAATTTCCTCAGCAGGTGATTCAACACTCCTGTTTCTTTCCTTGTGATTTCATATTTTATTCTGAGTATGAGCAATAACAATTCTTTTCTCTTTGCCCAATTTACACCATATTATATCCCCTGGCTAACCTAGCACATTGCATTATTTCAGCGTTCTTAATTTTAAACACAGTGACCTTATGACTATTAATAATGGCTCTTTCATTCAAAGCTACCCAACCATGTTTCAAATTAAACATAGTCTATCATTAGAGCCACTAGTCTAAACACATTATTTTATGCGCTCAGAAAGGCTCATTTGCAAATCTTGCCCTTGCATTTTCCTTCCAACCAGCTCATTTGTCTTGTTTTAATGCTCATTTTATGATATTTCTAAGTATCTGTTATCTTAGCATATCTCTAAACTTTTTTTGGTTGTCAAAGAGGTTCATTGGGTGATTGATCCACTATTTCATGCATTTCTATTTTTTATTTTGTTTTTTGAAGACTTGTTCATTTACAAAATATCACATTCTTCAAATATGGAAATTCTAAAATAGGTTGCCCATGTTTATTAAAAACAAAATGCCTGACTTCTTCCAAAAAATTGCACTTTGGTGTATGTCATTTGCCTGTAGTATTATGGCTGAGCCGTATTCACTGTAAGTAAACAGTAATGATACAGTGATATGTATGAGCACTGATGAGCAGACCCAGATTTAGCATTACCCTTACAGTGATACTCGGTAAGTATATTCTCCTGCTTTATCCCTTTATTTTACAGGCTGTTTGGGTCCCCATAGACTTATATAATAATAAATCTTTATTTCTATAGTGCCAACATTTTCCACAGCGCTTTCCAATTCAGAGGTTCATATAAAAGCAAGTAACAGTTATGGAAAATACAATAACTAGAGCAAAAAAGACAACCCTGCTTTTGAGGCCTTACAATCTACAATAGAGTTTGGGGGGACAAAGTACAATGACAATCCAGCCATGGGGGATACATAAAGGCTGCCTGAACCAGTCAGCTAATCTTTGAGATGCAGTAGAGTTTGACGGTGAATTATGTTGTGAGAAGTCGTGGAGGGACTATATGAATTGAATTCAATTAGGGAGTGTTTTAGGCCACTGTAAAAACATGTTTTTAGGGAACGTCTGAAGGTGAGTAAGTTGTGGTTCATCCTAGTTTCTTCGGGTAGAGCATTACAGAGGATTAGTGCAGCTCGGGAGAAGCCTATATGAGGTTTGGCGTCTGGGCCTGAACCAAATCTTTTTTTTAAGTTCGACTGGACTCACCAGACCCGAACATCTGCAAGTTTGCTCATCGCTAGTGATGAGATAGCAGTCACCACCAGTAGAAAGGTGTTCGGAAGTAGCTAGTCAGATTTTCTAATCCTGGACAACTACTTTTAGATCAAATTGCACCAATTCATAAACTAACATATAAGTTAAAGTCCCTATTATGCAATAAAAAGCCAGAAATCACAGGAAGACACCGTAAAATGCATCCATTCTTGTAATTTAGAGGGTTCTCAGTCTTTTTATATGCATTCGTTTTTTTTTTCTTTATTGGAAAAATAAACTGATTTTATCAAGAGTATTTATGTAAATTTACTTTGCTGTGAAATGTCTCTATTTTCTAGAAGCGAATTATATCTAATAGGCATGCACTTAATTAGCAGCATTGATTTACGCACATAAAATGCATTTCTTAGGTCTATTTACACAATATTCTAATAAAGAAAACTAGTACCACAACAATGAAGTTGACCCTTTGAGATCAAGGTAGATAAAGTCATATCTCTCCTGAACTCATTTGTTAAAACATAACAAATAGAAAAAGAACCATCTTTAATGTGTGATATTTTAATTAATATTACGCAATGAAATAAATTAATGTCAATGTATAGGAATGAAAATGAGAAAGTAAATCTAAAATTCAGGCCAAAGATTTTGGTTTAACTACCACTTTAAATCTGAGCAATAAATGTAATAATTGGATTTTGCTAGGTGGGTGTGTATTCTGAGGGTACACAGATTAACAGCAAGTTTAGCAGAAGGAAGTCAGAAATATGTAAATGTCAGTGGGTATGCTGTATGATTTGGTGAAATATTCCATGAAGTTACACACAATTTAAAGCTCTTGCCCCATATTAATATTAAGTACAATGGAGCTACATGTATATAATATAACAGGGCTGTTAATGCTTTCACTTTGGTCCATTGAATGCAAGTTTACAAGGTTTTCTACCAAATATTCCTCCCTTAGAATCCACTTCTTCAACCAGTAGTGACTGCAATGTACTTTAACATTGATGGCCTATCCTTAGGATAGGTCATTAAAATATGATTGGCCAGGATCCAATACCTGCACCCCCACAATTAGCTGTTCTTAGTGCCTGCAGTGGTAGCAAGAGGGTAGAAATGCTCAGTTGTTGAAATGCCTTCTGATAATGGCTGCGGTACGTTACTGTACATCCACCTTCTATTAATTTGAATAGGAGGCGGATGTGCAGACGCCATCAATGTTAAAGTAGTGGACAGCCTTTTTAATAATTTTCAGTGCACACAAACCTCATCTTTCTTTATCAGTTCCCCTTTAACACTAGAAGTCCCAGAAATTTCGAGCTTCCCCCTGAAGTCCCGAAAGAGGGTCAAATGACCCTTAGTCCAAACTGAATAGAACTAACTAGAAACTAAATGGCTAAACTCAATGGAAAACAACAACCTCCTGTGGTGCGACAGTAATGGCCTTAATTACAGAACAAAAGTTGGTGATTATAGGATGTTAGCTAAAATCCTTCTGGTCATTCGACCCGTCTCTGGGTTCCAAAGGTAGAAATGTTAAAAGACCCCTCTCTGGGACTTCTAGTGTTAATTATTTTTAGGCTGGATTTACTCGATCGTATGGAAAAAACGGTACCATTCTCATCCAGGAAAGTCGGACGAGTGGTACTGTGTGGTAGTCCATGTGTACCGTGAGTGCTATGCGAGTGGGTGCTTTTTTCCTCACTTGTCATCGGTGTGCTGTCCGAGTGCAATCTGTTTTTTTCTCAGCAGCTATTATCCATTTACCATCATTTACAGGACCAATTACAGTGTTCTGTGCTACATGATAGTAATGTATCCATAAAACCAGACATCACTAGGATGGTCCGTGTGCCGTACGTGTGGTGTCTGCTTTTATATCGCACCCGTTGTCTTGTTTTGGCGAGTCTCACACAATTTCAGCATCCAATTGCACCATGTTGCAACTTTTTGCTCATCCAGAATCTGGATGAGAAAAAAGCTGCCCAACTGCTCTCATTGAATAACATTGGTCCGAGTGCAATGTGAGATGTTCTCGCATTGCACTCGCACGAGTCATATGTATGTGTGAGCGTACCCTTAGGGTATGTGCGCACTAGGCGTTTTTTTCACGCTGCGTTTTTATGTGCGTTTTTGTCTCAAAAAATGCACCCGCAGCTAAAAAAGGCGACAAAAACGCATGCGTTTTTACCGCGATTTGGTGCGTTTTTTGCTGCGTTTTTGCTCACTGCGTTTTTAATCAGTGCACAATGACATTAAAGATTGTTGATGAAAAAAAAAAAGGTCTGATGTCATTTCCTTCTTCAAAATGTTCATTGTATGCAGGAGAGCTGACAGCAGCTGCAGAACTACAAGGCTCAGCATCCTCCATCCAGGACTGTATGCAGGAGTTTTTTGCCCAAAAAGAAAAAAAAATGACATGGGCTTCGCTATATTTTTGTATGCTAGCCAGGTACAGCAGGCAGGTACAGGCTGCCCCCAATCCCCACCTGCCTATTTGTACCCGTCTGGGAATCAAAAATATAGGGAAGCCCTTTTTTTTTTTTTTTATTTCATGAATTTCAAGAAATAATTTAAAAAAAAATGACAGGCTTCGCCCAATTTTGAGTCCAGCCAGGTACAACTAGGCAGCTGGGGATTGGAATCCGCAGTGCAGAGTGCCCATGCTTTCTGGGCACCCCCACTGCGAATTGCAGTCCGCAGCCACCCCAGAAAATGGCGCTTTCATAGAAGCGCCATCTTCTGGTGCTGTATCCAACTCTTCCAGCTGCCCTGATGCCGGGTGGCTCACTGGGTAATAATGGAGTTAGGGCTAGCTGTATATTATCAGCTGGCCCTAAGCCCGAAATTCATGGTGTCACGCCAATATTAGACATGGCCACCATGAATTTCTAGTAATGATAAAAAAAAAACACAACACAGAAAAATATTTTTAATAGAAATAAAACACAACACCATTAGTGACTCCATCTTTATTGAAATAAAGAACCCCCCTCTGCAGTAATCCTGGGTCAAGGGTCCCGCGCCGTCCAATCCAGATCCAATATCATCTGATTGGTTTGCTGGAAGGCAAAGCGATCAGATGATGTGTCAGGTTAAAGGACGTGAATCACATCACACATCAGCTGATTGTATAAAAGCCGATTATACAATCAGCTGAAGCATCAGTGCAAAAAAATAAATAAATACTCACGTCTGTGCTGATTACCGGCAGCTCCTGCAGCGATCGGATGAGAGTCTAATCCTGTCCCATCGCTGCAGGAGCTGCCGGTAATCAGCTGATGAAGTCCCCTGACGGCAGGATCAGCTGATAGCCGACCGAGCGCGAAAAAGCTGGCGACACTGCGAGAATTACGATCAGCTGATGTGTCAGCTGACTGCATCAGGTGATCCACCGCCAGGTCCTGCAAGCTTCGTACGTGCCCCGGGGAGACTGCACACAGCCAGAGCGGCAGTACCGGGACAGGAGCGGGCATGGCGCGGGACCCTGCAGACAGGTGAGTATATATGACATTTTTTTTTTCTACTGTTCACTTTTGTTTTGGCCGCTGCCTCCACCTCCCGCCCAGACATGGCGCCGCACGGAGCTGACATGGCACCGGGCGGGTTGTGGACGCAGCGGTGACGGTACCGAGAGGATTCAACACAAAAACGCAGCTACAAAAAAATGCTGTGTGCGGACAGCACTTCTGAAAACCCATAGACATTGCTGGGGAAGCAATGTCACTGCGTTTTCAGCACAAAAACGCGGTAAAATACGCAGCTAAAAACGCAGCAAAAACGCCTAGTGCGCACAAGGCCTTATACAGATAAGGTATAATCTCCATTACCATCCTCTTCACTGATACATAAAATTAAACTGGTCAGCTCTGGAAATTCACATTAGTATGAAGCCCTACAGCTTCTTAGAGTGGCTTAGGTACAATGCAAGAACTAAAAAGCAGAACAACTGGGGTTCCAACTAATATCTTCCTGCTGGTTAAAAAAAAAAATACCTCACACTATCAAAGTCAAATTATATTAATATGGAATTAATCATGCCTTTACAGCTATTACTACTGTACATCCACTTTTCTGGGAAGGCTTTCTGCAAGTATTTGGAGTTCATATTTCACAGTCATCCAAAAGAGCATTCATGGAGTCAGAAACTAATGTTGAATGAGAGGACCTAGTTCACAATCTATAGTTCATTGTAAAGGTGTTAAATACAGTTAAAGTCAGAGTTATGTGCGGTTGAGTCAATTTCTTCCACAACAAACACACCAAAACATGCCTTTATGGACCTTGCTGTCAGGTTTCCGGGTTTTCCAGTCCTCTTTTGAAAAAGCTTGCCCTCAGTTAACATGGAGTTTTGTGTTCTGTTGCCCTACTTCCTGTCCAGCTGCTTAAAAGGCCGCCTCTAAGCTTAGTCCAGTGCCTGAGTATACTGCTTGCTGTGTGCTCCTGCTTTGCTGCTGCTACTACTTGATTACCTTTGGATCCTCCTGGAAATCTACCGACCGACTCTGGACCATACCCGGTTTCTTCAAACTGTGCCCGGACTCCGTCTGCCGTCTTTTGTCAGCACGTCTGCCCGGTTTCTTCCGGTTCATAACCATTCTGGACTTTCATTCCGTACGGACACTTCTGGACTTTACCGCTTGCCCCTTGTGTCCCGGCTGCACCGCATTTAGGCCTTCCGGGGTTGATTGCCGGACAGTCCCTGTATAGGGGTTCGCTCTGGTGGTCTCCCTGGGGGAGTCCGGTGCGTGGCCCCGGGAATCCCCTTCGCTCCGTTTCAGAAAGGTATATTTTTTGTGTTTGTTATACTGTGTATTTCCGTTGTGTATCTACCGTGGTTACATATCATAAAAACATCTGGTACCACAAACTCGTCTCTGGCTGTCATTGCCCTAACGCTATCGAAATCCTCAAACATACAATAGTATTACACTTGCTTTATGCACTGGGGCATAGCCATGCTAGAAATGGAAAGGGCATTTCCCAAACTGCTCCCACAATTTTGGAAACCTACAATTGTTAAACGTGTATTGATATACTGAAGCATTAAAATTACCCTTCATTGGGACTAAGAGGCAGAGGTCACCCTGAAAATCAACCCTATGGATTTATTCCTTCACTGAAAAAGTTTACATATGCTACAATATACTCAAGAAAAATACATTTTCCTGGCCCCAGCTAAATCCTGATTTGCCAATCAGTCTTCCAGGTAGAGAATTGTGATTTGTCACTTCACATAACATATTATTATTATTATTATTTATTTATAGAGCACCATTGATTCCATGGTGTTGTACATGATAAGGGGTTACATACAAAATACATATACAAGTTAAAATAGACAAACTGGAACAGAGCTTAGAGGTCCCTGCCTTTGCGGGCTTACATTTTATAGGATAATGGAAGGAGAAAGTGGGGAAGGTGGTGGTGAGGCTCAGCTTCAGGGGTGGTGAGGTGGCAGCTCCAGCGATGGTGAGGTGGTAGCTCCAGCAGCAGTGAGGCGGTGGGGTCATTGCAGACTGCAGACATGCTTGAACAGATAAATATTCCAGTTCCGTTTGAAGCTTGCAAGTGTAGCAGATAATCTGATGTGTCCTAAGTCCAGTGGCAATGTTATTTAGGTTAACCCCTTAATCACTGGGGATATGCCTTTCTACTGATTTGAGAAATAAGAGAATATTGGTGAAAATGCATAAGGTGTAAGCTGTATACTATTGTTGACGCCCTACAGCATTGGTCATAATTGGTGAACCATTCATTCCTGTTTAACTATCTAAACGGTGCTGTCAATTGCACCA
This sequence comes from Anomaloglossus baeobatrachus, assembly GCF_048569485.1. Lineage (NCBI taxonomy): Eukaryota > Metazoa > Chordata > Amphibia > Anura > Aromobatidae > Anomaloglossus > Anomaloglossus baeobatrachus. The sequence goes on along the minus strand of NC_134354.1, from coordinate 152,858,807 downwards.
GCAGCATCTAGATGGTTAGTATGATTGCAAAGGCAATATGAGGCCTAGTAATGGCCGCTTGATCTGCCAGTTGTGGAGGCCCACTAGGATATTCTTAAAATTTTAATTCCGAAAAAGTATAATTTTTCATTCATTCTAGTTTGCATTAATTCCTGTGAAGCACTTGAATTGTCAACAAACTACCTGACAGCAGACCTATGGGAAATGTTTATTAACTTTTTTGTGTACCTTATCTGGTTAAAACTAAGGTTACGAGGTGATTTTGGGTTTAACACCTGTGTAGCTTCCAAACGTAGCTAGGTGTTGCTACATCGTAGCACAATACAATTTAACGGGCTTTCAATGCGACCTTGACAGAACTGAGACTGAGACTAGCAAATCACAAAAAAAAGTCCCATTTGGACTTCTTGAAACTTGCTTGTTGTGGTTACTATGCAACTCCTTCACTTTTATTGCACTGTGATATAGCAGTGACACTTAACAAACTTTAAACATGCAACAGTTATTGCAACAATAATAACTGATTAGCGCCAGCCATATGGTTAAAACTATAGATGAGCAATGTTCGAGGTTCGACGTTCGCCAATTTCACGTTCCAGTGATTTTGGGGGGTGTTGGAGACGTTCGACGAACTCGAGCTTTTTGCTAAAAGCTCGAAGTTCTAGTTACGATCGAGAACGGTTCGATCAACAAAAAGCCTGGCTAGTTACAAGCTGGCTTTTCACTCTAATAGTGTGAGTCACTGTGAATCACGCTATTATCAAAATTCAGCGTATAGTGTGCGGGGGCGACGGGGTTTAGATCAGTGCTGCTGCTGAGTGGTGAGAGAATGCCGATCGCCATTTTTTTTTTTTCCCCTAATCGTGCGTACAGTGGGGCTGGCCAGGCTGTCAGCAAATTACAGAGACACACACTGCAAAGTGGATTTTTGCCAGACAGGCAAGGGCATGTGTCATAGGCTGTGCATGTCACATGTCCTTGCCTTATAAAACACGGCCATTTTCCCCGTCGCTGCCATTATGTCTCTGCTGCGTGAGGGTGACAGTCACTGCTCCCACTGCTGCTGCGGCTGTGTGCGCTATAGAGATACAGTGCAATCTACACAGCGCTTTAGGGATTAGGGACTACTGGTTATTTCAGCCCTTTTCAGGGCTGATTTACAGGCATTCATAGCCATAGCTGCTAGGCAGGTCTGTGCAAACGCTGTGTAGGGCTTTAGATAACAGCGTCTGGCTACCTTAGCTTAAGGTCCAGTCACACTAAGCAACTTACCAGCGATCCCAACAACGATAGGGATCGCTGGTAAGTTGCTAGGAGGTTGCTGGTGAGATGTCACACTGCGACGCTCCAGCGATCCCACCAGCAACCTGACCTGGCAGGGATCGCTGGAGCGTCGCTACACGAGTTGCTGGTGAGCTCACCAGCAACCAGTGACCAGCCCCCAGCGCCGCGTGGAAGATGCTGCGCTTGGTAATTAAGGTAAATATCGGGTAACCAACCCGATATTTACCTTGGTTACCAGTGCACGCAGCTACACGTGCAGAGAGCAGGGAGCAGCGCACACTGAGCGCTGGCTTCCTGCTCTCCTAGTTACAGCACACATCGGGTTAATTACCCGATGTGTGCTGCAGCTAAATGTGCACAGAGCAGGGAGCAGCGCACAATGCTTAGCGCTGGCTCCCTGCTCTCCTAGCTACAGCACACATCGGGTTAATTAACCCGATGTGTCCTGCAGCTACATGTGCACAGAGCAGGAGCCGGCACTGACAGTGAGAGCGGCGGAGGCTGGTAACAAAGGTAAATATCGGGTAACCAAGGACAGGGCTTCTTGGTTACCCGATGTTTACATTGGTTACCAGCCTCCGCAGAAGCCGGCTCCTGCTGCCTGCACATTAATAGTTGTTGCTGTCTCGCTGTCACACACAGCGATCTGTGCTTCACAGTGGGACAGCAACAACTAAAAAATGGCCCAGGACATTCAGCAACAACCAACGACCTCACAGCAGGGGCCAGGTTGTTGCTGGATGTCACACACAGCAACATCGCTAGCAACGTCACAAAAGTTGTTCGTTAGCAGCGATGTTGCTAGCGATGTTTCTTAGTGTGACGGGGCCTTTAGGTAGAGTTGAGCGCGGTTCGAGGTTCGAGGTTCTCCAGTTCGCGGCTCGAGTGATTTTGGGGGCTGTTCGAGATCGAACTAGAACTCGAGCTTTTTGCAAAAGCTCGATAGTTCTAGATACGTTCGAGAACGGTTCTAGCAGCAAAAAGCAGGGCTTTTTACAGCTACAGTGTGCAGGAGCCATCGCTGGCAGCCTGCCAGAAGCTGGTAACCAAGATAAACATCGGGTATCCAACCAAAGCGCTTTGGTTAGTAACCCGATGTTTATCCTAGTTACGTGCAGGAAGCCCACATTTCCCCGCTCAGCTCACTCCGCCCCCTCCTGCCCGCAGCATGTACACACACACACACACACACACACACACACACATGGTCCCGCTCGGCTTACCTGCGGTCGGCCCGGGGGCAGCAGTCCTTGGCACTGGAAACTGTGGCTGCCGACCCTTTAAGGCTCACTGTGTTCTCCTGCATTGAGCATCATCTGTGGGCGGAGCTACCGCCCGGCGTCCTGCTCGGTCGCACAGATGAAGGAGTCACAGTGCCAGCCAGCGACCCCCAGCAAATCGCTTCCCTCCGGCGCTGTGTGGGCCCCATCTGCACCGTGACCTGATCAGTATGTGGGACATCACTTCCTCCCCGCCCCTCCCTGTCCCCCCGTGCGTGTGTGGGCCCCGCAAAGCCGTGTGTGTGGCCCCCGGAGCCGCGTGTGTAGGCCCCGCAGAGCAAGGTGTGTGTTTGTATGTATGCATGCAGCAGAGCAGTATGCGTGTCTATATGTATGTATATATGCAGCAGAGCAGTATGCGTGTCTATATGTATGTATATATGCAGCAGAGCAGTATGCGTGTCTGTATGTATGTATATATGCAGCAGAGCAGTATGCGTGTCTGTATGTATGTATATATGTAGCAGAGTAGTATGCGTGTCTGTATGTATGCATGTATGTATGCAGCAGAGCAGTATTCGTGTCTGTATGGATGTATATATGCAGCAGAGCAGTATGCGTGTCTGTATGTATGTATATATGCAGCAGAGCAGTATGTGTGTCTATATGTATGTATATATGCAGCAGAGCAGTATGCGTGTCTGTATGTATGTATATATGCAGCAGAGCAGTATGCGTGTCTGTATGTATGTATATATGCAGCAGAGCAGTATGTGTGTCTGTATGTATGTATATATGCAGCAGAGCAGTATGCGTGTCTGTATGTATGTATATATGCAGCAGAGCAGTATGCGTGTCTGTATGTATGTATATATGCAGCAGAGCAGTATGCGTGTCTATATGTATGTATATATGCAGCAGAGCAGTATGCGTGTCTGTATGTATGTATATATGCAGCAGAGCAGTATGCGTGTCTGTATGTATGTATATATGCAGCAGAGCAGTATGCGTGTCTGTATGTATGTATACATGCAGCAGAGCAGTATGCGTGTCTGTATGTATGTATATATGTAGCAGAGTAGTATGCGTGTTTGTATGTATGCATGTATGTATGCAGCAGAGCAGTATGCGTGTCTGTATGTATGTATATATGTAGCAGAGTAGTATGCGTGTCTGTATGTATGTATATATGCAGCAGAGCAGTATACGTGTCTGTATGTATGTATATATGCAGCAGAGCAGTATGCGTGTCTATATGTATGTATATATGCAGCAGAACAGTATGAGTGTCTGTATGTATGTATATATGCAGCAGAGCAGTATGCGTGTCTGTATGTATGTATATATGCAGCAGAGCAGTATGCGTGTCTGTATGTATGTATATATGTAGCAGAGTAGTATGCGTGTCTGTATGTATGCATGTATGTATGCAGCAGAGCAGTATGCGTGTCTGTATGTATGTATATATGCAGCAGAGCAGTATGCGTGTCTGTATGTATGTATATATGCAGCAGAGCAGTATGCGTGTCTGTATGTATGTATATATGTAGCAGAGTAGTATGCGTGTCTGTATGTATGCATGTATGTATGCAGCAGAGCAGTATGCGTGTCTGTATGTATGTATATATGCAGCAGAGCAGTATGCGTGTCTGTATGTATGTATGTATATATGCAGCAGAGCAGTATGCGTGTCTGTATGTATGTATGTATATATGTAGCAGAGTAGTATGCGTGTCTGTATGTATGTATATATATATATGCAGCAGAGCAATATGCGTGTCTGTCTGTATGTATGCATGTATGTATGCAGCAGAGCAGTATGCGTGTCTGTATGTATGCATGTATGTATGCAGCAGAGCAGTATGCGTGTCTGTATGTATGTATATATGCAGCAGAGCAGTATGCGTGTCTGTATGTATGTATATATGCAGCAGAGCAGTATGCATGTCTGTATGTATGTATATATGCAGCAGAGCAGTATGCGTGTCTGTATGTATGTATATATGCAGCAGAGCAGTATGCATGTCTGTATGTATGTATATATGCAGCAGAGCAGTATGCGTGTCTGTATGTATGTATATATGCAGCAGAGCAGTATGCGTGTCTATATGTATGTATATATGCAGCAGAGCAGTATGCGTGTCTGTATGTATGTATATATGCAGCAGAGCAGTATGCGTGTCTGTATGTATGTATATATGCAGCAGAGCAGTATGCGTGTCTGTATGTATGTATATATGCAGCAGAGCATGTATGTATATATGTATGTATATATGTATGTATGTATATATGCGTATGTATATATGCGTATGTATATATGTATATATGTATGTATATATGCATGTATGTATATATGCGTATGTATATATGCAGCAGAGCAGTATGCGTGTCTGTATGTATGTATATATGCAGCAGAGCAGTATGCGTGTCTGTATGTATGTATATATGCAGCAGAGCAGTATGCGTGTCTGTATGTATGTATATATGCAGCAGAGCAGTATGCGTGTCTGTATGTATGTATATATGTAGCAGAGTAGTATGCGTGTCTGTATGTATGCATGTATGTATGCAGCAGAGCAGTATGCGTGTCTGTATGTATGTATATATGCAGCAGAGCAGTATGCGTGTCTGTATGTATGTATGTATATATGCAGCAGAGCAGTATGCGTGTCTGTATGTATGTATGTATATATGTAGCAGAGTAGTATGCGTGTCTGTATGTATGTATATATATATGCAGCAGAGCAATATGCGTGTCTGTCTGTATGTATGCATGTATGTATGCAGCAGAGCAGTATGCGTGTCTGTATGTATGCATGTATGTATGCAGCAGAGTAGTATGCGTGTCTGTATGTATGTATATATGCAGCAGAGCAGTATGCGTGTCTATATGTATGTATATATGCAGCAGAGCAGTATGCGTGTCTGTATGTATGTATATATGCAGCAGAGCAGTATGCGTGTCTGTATGTATGTATATATGCAGCAGAGCAGTATGCGTGTCTGTATGTATGTATATATGCAGCAGAGCAGTATGCGTGTCTATATGTATGTATATATGCAGCAGAGCAGTATGCGTGTCTGTATGTATGTATATATGCAGCAGAGCAGTATGCGTGTCTGTATGTATGTATATATGCAGCAGAGCAGTATGCGTGTCTGTATGTATGTATATATGCAGCAGAGCAGTATGCGTGTCTGTATGCATGTATATATGTAGCAGAGTAGTATGCGTGTCTGTATGTATGCATGTATGTATGCAGCAGAGCAGTATGCGTGTCTGTATGTATGTATATATGTAGCAGAGTAGTATGCGTGTCTGTATGTATGTATATATGCAGCAGAGCAGTATGCGTGTCTGTATGTATGTATATATATATATGCAGCTGAGCAATATGCGTGTCTGTCTGTATGTATGCATGTATGTATGCAGCAGAGCAGTATACGTGTCTGTATGTATGTATATATGTAGCAGAGTAGTATGCGTGTCTGTATGTATATATATATATGCAGCAGAGCAATATGCGTGTCTGTCTGTATGTATGCATGTATGTATGCAGCAGAGCAGTATGCGTGTCTATATGTATGTATATATGCAGCAGAGCAGTATACGTGTATGTATGTATGTATATATGCAGCAGAGCAGTATGCGTGTCTGTATGTATGTATATATGCAGCAGAGCAGTATGCGTGTCTGTATGTATGTATGTATATATGCAGCAGAGCAGTATGCGTGTATGTATGTATATATGAAGCAGAGCAGTATGCGTGTCTGTATGTATGTATGTATGTATGCAGCAGAGCAATATGCGTGTCTGTCTGTATGTATGCATGTATGTATGCAGCAGAGCAGTATGCGGGTCTGTATGTATGCATGTATGTATGCAGCAGAGCAGTATACGTGTCTGTTTGTATGTATGTATGTATATATGCAGCAGAGCAGTATGCGTGTCTGTATGTATGTATGTATGTATGTATATATGCAGCAGAGCAGTATGCGTGTATGTATGTATATATGCAGCAGTATGCGTGTCTGTATGTATGTATGTATATATGTAGCAGAGTAGTATGCGTGTATGTATGTATATATATATATGCAGCAGAGCAATATGCGTGTCTGTCTGTATGTATGTATGTATGCAGCAGAGCAGTATACGTGTCTGTATGTATGTATATATGTAGCAGAGTAGTATGTGTGTCTGTATGTATATATATATGCAGCAGAGCAATATGCGTGTCTGTCTGTATGTATGCATGTATGTATGCAGCAGAGCAGTATGCGTGTCTGTATGTATGCATGTATGTATGCAGCAGAGCAGTATGCGTGTCTGTATGTATGCATGTATGTATGCAGCAGAGCAGTATACGTGTCTGTATGTATGTATGTATATATGCAGCAGAGCAGTATGCATGTCTGTATGTATGTATGTATATATGCAGCAGAGCAGTATGTGTGTCTGTCTGTATGTATGCATGTATGCAGCAGAGCAGTATGCGTGTCTGTATGTATGCATGTATGTATGCAGCAGAGCAGTATGTGTGTCTGTGTCAGAGTTCCGGGTTTTCCAGTTCTCTTTTGAAAGAGCTTGCCCTTTGTTAACATGGAGTTTGCTGTTCTGTTGCCCTACTTCCTGTCCATCTGTTTAAAAGGCCGCCCCTAAGCTTCGTCCAGTGCCTGAGTATACTGCTTGCTGTGTACTCCTGCTTTGCTGCTCTTGGTTCCTGATTGACATTTGGATCCTCCTGAAAGACAACCGACACCGACTCTGGACTTCACCGGTCTCATCAAGCTGTGCCCGGACTCCGTCTGCCGTCTTTGCTCAGCACTTCTGCCCAGTTCCTTCCGGTTCGTTACCACTTTGGACTCTCATCCCGTACGGACATTTTTGGACTATACCTATTGCCCGTTGTGTCCCGGCTGCTGCGCATTTAGGCCTTCTGGGGTGATTGCCAGACAGTCCCTGTATAGGGGTTCGCTCTTGGTGGTCTCCCTGGGGGAGTCCGGTGCGTGGCCCCGGGAATTCCCCTTCGCTCCGATCCTAGAAGGTATTTCCTGTGTTTTGTGTTCTACTGTGTTTTGTTCCGTTTATATACATCTTGTTGGTTACATATTATAAACATCTTTGCACCAAGAACTCGTCTCTGGTTGTCATTGCCCTAACGCAATCGAAATCCTCAGTTCATACAGTAGTATTACATTATACTCAGGCCTTAAAAGGATTTCGCTGGGGCAATGACTGAGACACGAGTAGATCAGCTTTTTTCCATGATTAACTCCTTGCAGCAGGAGATGGAGGCGGTGCAAACTAAGCTTAGAGATGTGGAGGTACAGCTGGGCCATGATCACCAGGTACTGGGTCCGGCTATTCAGGATTTACAAACCAGAGTGGAGGCTCAGGAAGCCGCCCCCCCACGTCCGTATCAGCTGCCGGTATGCCTAGGTTACCCCCGTTTCGTTTTAGTGGTGATCGTAGTCAGTTTCGTGGATTTGTTAACCAGTGTATACTGTTTTTTGATGTACATGCTGATTATTACCGTTCTGACCGGTCAAAAGTGTTATGTATAATCATGTTGTTAACCTCCCGAGCACTAGCTTGGGCTAATCCTATGATAGAGAATCGTGATATCCGTTTAAATCACCTGGATGACTTTCTAACAGCAATGGCGCAAATGTTTGATGATCCGAATCGCCGTGCTACCGCTGAATCGGCTCTCCTTTCCTTACGTCAGGGAAAGCGGTCTGTCGTTGAATACGCCACTGAGTTCAAGAGGTTAGTGGTAGACACCGACTGGGGAAACAATGCGTTATTGTCAGTTTTTAGAAAAGGTTTGTCCGATACCATCAAGGACGAGTTAGCTCGTTCCGAATCTCCAGGGGATTTTGAACTGTTTCTCCAACACTGTGTGCGTATCGATACACGCTTGACGGAACGTAGACAGGAAAAATGGGCAGCTGTAAACCGGGTAACCAACTTTGCGTTTCCTTCCAGAGAACCCGCTCTCAGGACGCCACGGGAGGCCGAGGATGTTCCTATGCAAGTGGACTCTCTACAAAAGCGAGAGACCAACGAACGTCGTGAACACCGGCTCCGTGAGCGTTTGTGTTTCTATTGCGGTCAATCGGACCATTTCCTGATTGACTGCCCAAAACGTCCAAATCGCCCAAATAAGGTATTGGCGGCCATGGCAGAGTGTGACAACATGGACGCAGAGTCCGATATCTCTGAGGCAAGTGGACACCTGGATGCGGTATTTCCCTTGACTGTAATGTCAACTTCACCTAAGGACTCAGAAGGGAAATACACCCATTGCTCGCTTCCCATTCAGATACGGTGGGAGGGACAGTTAATTCCAACATCTGCTATGATAGACTCTGGGGCAGGGGGAAATTTCATGGACTCTTCTTTTGCCAGGAAACACGGTATCCAGACACAACAAAGATCCTCACCGGTTACCATGGAGACGGTAGACGGATCTCCATTAGTTTCTGGACCAGTTGATCGGGAAACAGTACCCCTAGAATGTGTGATGAAGCCAGGTCAGCAGGAGACCCTTGTTTTCATGTTAATTTCTTCTCCCCATTTTCCGATAATTTTAGGAATTCCGTGGCTGCGGTCTACCAATCCAGTCATCGATTGGGAGACTAAAGAAATATCCTTCCCACCGCAGAGTGGTCCGACCATTAGTCCAACTGTACCGGTTCCAGTAACGCCGAATGCGGAGGGCACTGTAAAGGTACCTGTTCTACCCCCGGTTTATCATGACTTCGCTGATATATGCGACAAAAGAAAAGCAGATCGGCTTCCCCCGCATAGACCTTATGATTGTCCCATAGACTTAGGCGGGCTTTGCACACTACGACATCGCAGGCCGATGCTGCGATGCCGAGTGCGATAGTGCCCGCCCCCGTCGCAGCAGCGATATGTGGTGATAGCTGGCGTAGCGAAAGTTATCGCTACGCCAGCTTCACACACACACTCACCTGCCGTGCGACGTCCCTGTGGCCGGCGACCCGCCTCCTTGTTAAGGGGGCGGGTCGTGCGGCGTCACTGCGACGTCACACGGCAGGCGGCCAATCAGAGCGGAGGGGCGGAGATGAGCAGGATGTAAACATCCTGCCCACCTCCTTCCTTCCGCATATCCTACGGAAGCCGCAGTGAGGCCGGTAGGAGACGTTCCTCGCTCCTGCGACTTCACACACAGCGATGTGTGCTGCCGCAGGAGCGAGGAACAACATCGGACCATTGCGTCAGCGTAATTATGGATTACGCCGACACTGTACCGATGATACGATTACGACGCTTTTGCGCTCGCTAATCGTATCATCCAGCCTTTACACACTGCGATGTCGCATGCGATGCCGGAAGTGCGTCATTTTCAATTTGACCCCACCGACATCGCACCTGCGATGTCGCAGTGTGCAAAGTGCCCCTCTCCCAGGGGCAGAGATCCCGTTTGGTCATGTCTACCCGTTGGCGGCACCTGAGTTAGAAGCACTAAAGGATTACATCGATGAAAGTCTAGCCAAGGGATTTATTCGCCCTTCTACCTCACCAGCAGGGGCACCCATCTTTTTTGTAAAAAAGAAAGAGGGGACTCTGAGACCTTGTATCGACTACCGGGAACTAAATAAGATAACCATCCGGAACCGGTATCCGTTACCGTTGATTCCTGAGCTATTGGAGAGAGTCCAACAGGCAAAGATATTCACTAAATTGGATCTCCGTGGGGCATATAATCTACTCCGCATACGTCCCGGAGACGAGTGGAAGACAGCATTCAGATGTCGGTATGGACATTATGAGTACCTAGTGATGCCTTTTGGACTTTGTATCGCTCCTGCGGCTTTCCAACACCTAGTCAACGATATTTTCAGGGATATAATGGACCAATTCATGGTGATTTACCTGGATGATATCTTAATCTTTTCTGATTCCCTACAGGAACACCAGGAGCACGTCAAGACAGTACTTACCCGACTGAGGGATAACCACCTGTATATTAAACTGGAGAAGTGCGAATTCCATTGCTCAAAAATACAATTTTTAGGATATGTCATCTCTCCTCAGGGACTGAACATGGAGTCTGGCAAGATACAAGCAATTCTAGACTGGCCGGAACCGGGAAACATCAAGGAGGTACAACGCTTTGTCGGTTTTGCCAATTTTTACAGACGCTTTATCCGTAACTTTTCAGAGATCGTCCGTCCTATTACTCTGTTAACCAAGAAAGGACAGAAGTTTGTGTGGTCCGCCCAGGCCCAGGAAGCTTTCAATCGTCTCAAGGTTTGTTTTACCTCAGCACCAATACTAATCCACCCGAATCCCGCACTCCCCTTTATTGTGGAAGTCGACGCTTCTGATTATGCATTAGGGGCTATCCTTTCCCAAAGAACTGGGGACAAGAGTCTCTTGCATCCGTGTGCTTTCTTTTCTCGCCGGTTGTCCCTTGCAGAAAGGAACTATGACATTGCGGACAAGGAATTGTTGGCGATTATTGCAGCTTTTAAGGAATGGAGACACCACTTACAGGGAGCAGCGCAGCAAGTGATAGGTCTCACAGACCATCGTAACCTGGAATTCCTTAAATCTGCCAGGTGCCTGTCTCCATGGCAAGCCCGTTGGAGCTTGTTCCTTAACCAGTTCAATTTTATCGTTACATACCGTCCAGGTTCACGTAATGGGAAAGCCGATGCCTTGTCCCGAATCCACGCCATGGACTCCGTGCCTGGAACCCCGTCTCAGACCGTGTTATCTGATGCCAATTTCGTTGGAGTAATTCAGGACCAGGACTTGTGGAAGGACATCAAGCTGGCCTATGATGGTGACGTATTTCTTGCTGCCCCCCCGAATGATGTGACTCTTGTCCTTCGGAATGGTGTGTGGTTGAGAGAGCGACGTATTTATGTCCCGGAGGCTGTAAGACTTCGGGTTCTCAAATTGGTCCATGACTCCGTGTTGGCAGGTCATAGGGGGGTACAGAAGACGCAGGAATTTCTGAGTCGTTTTTTCTGGTGGCCAACCTGTTTAAAGGATGTGAAAGACTATGTCCACTCATGTGTGGTTTGTGCCCGGTGCAAGGTCCCTCGTGTGGCTCCTACGGGACTCCTTCAACCGTTACCCGTTCCATCTCGCCCTTGGGGATCCATCTCAATGGATTTTATTGTGGAGTTGCCAGTCTCAGGCGGTAACAATACCATTTTAGTGGTGGTGGATCGGTTGACCAAAGCTGCTCACTTTATTCCATGTACCGGTCTTCCCTCAGCCGCAGAGACAGTGGATTTGGTTATCCAAAATGTATTTCGACTGCATGGGGTACCAGATGAGATCATCTCTGACCGGGGCGAGCAGTTCACGTCTAAATTCTGGAAGGGGTTTTGTTCGGCACTCCGTATTGATGTCTGTTTGTCTTCTGCATACCATCCTCAGACAAATGGGCAAACCGAACGGACTAATCAAACCCTGGAGCAGTACCTACGTTGTTATGTCAGCCATCTGCAGGATGATTGGTTGAAGCTGCTTCCTTTGGCGGAGTTCTCGTATAACAACACTCAGAGCATCTCCACTAAGGTAACGCCCTTTTTCGCTAACTTGGGTTACCATCCGAATGTTTTGCCTAGGTCACCGGTGGCGGTTTCGGTGCCAGCGGTGGAGGACAGAGTGACGGAGCTATGACAGAATCTGGAGGTTTTAAAGGACTCTTTGGCTTCGGCTCAGGAGCGTTACAAGAAGTCGGCAGACACTCACCGGAAACAGGCACCCATGTATAAGGTAGGGGACTCGGTGTGGTTATCCACCAAAAACCTGAAATTGGGTGTTCCTTTGCAGAAGCTGGGGCAGAAATTCATCGGTCCGTTTAGGATCACCGGGATCGTGAGTCCTGTTGCCTGTCGGCTGAGGTTGCCGCACCATTTGAAGGTACACCCGGTCTTTCATGTTTCGCTACTCAAACCTGTCTCCCCTAATCCGTTTCATGACCGTATCGTGCCTCCTCCTCCGCCTGTGATGGTTGACGGCGAGGAGCAGTTCGTGGTTGAGGACATTATTGACTCCCGGCTCCATCGGCATCGGCTTCAGTATCTGGTACGTTGGCAGGGGTACTCCCCCGAGGACGATTCCTGGGAACCCGTGGGTAACATTCGTGCGCCCCGGAAGGTTGCTCAGTTTCATCGGCGGTACCCGGACAAGCCAGGCCCTGATCCGTCCTGAGGCCGTTTCTGGGGGGGGGAGTACTGTCAGAGTTCCGGGTTTTCCAGTTCTCTTTTGAAAGAGCTTGCCCTTTGTTAACATGGAGTTTGCTGTTCTGTTGCCCTACTTCCTGTCCATCTGTTTAAAAGGCCGCCCCTAAGCTTCGTCCAGTGCCTGAGTATACTGCTTGCTGTGTACTCCTGCTTTGCTGCTCTTGGTTCCTGATTGACATTTGGATCCTCCTAAAAGACAACCGACACTGACTCTGGACTTCACCGGTCTCATCAAGCTGTGCCCGGACTCCGTCTGCCGTCTTTGCTCAGCACTTCTGCCCAGTTCCTTCCGGTTCGTTACCACTTTGGACTCTCATCCCGTACGGACATTTTTGGACTATACCTATTGCCCGTTGTGTCCCGGCTGCTGCGCATTTAGGCCTTCTGGGGTGATTGCCAGACAGTCCCTGTATAGGGGTTCGCTCTTGGTGGTCTCCCTGGGGGAGTCCGGTGCGTGGCCCCGGGAATTCCCCTTCGCTCCGATCCTAGAAGGTATTTCCTGTGTTTTATGTTCTACTGTGTTTTGTTCCGTTTATATACATCTTGTTGGTTACATATTATAAACATCTTTGCACCAAGAACTCGTCTCTGGTTGTCATTGCCCTAACGCAATCGAAATCCTCAGTTCATACAGTAGTATTACAGTCTGTCTGTATGTATGTATGTATGCAGAAGAGCAGTATGCGTGTCTGTCTGTATGTATGTATGCATGTATGTATGCAGCAGAGCAGTATGCGTGTCTGTCTGTATGTATGTATGCAGCAGAGCAGTGTGTGTGTGTGTGTCTGTATGTATGTATGCAGCAGAGCAGTATGTGTGTGTCTATCTATATGTATGTATGCAGCATAGCAGTGTGTGTCTCTGTATGTATGCATGTATGATGTGTATCTATGTATGTCAGTGTATATGACTGTATAGATTTGTCTGTTTATATGTATTTTTGTGAGTTTGTCTTTAAATATGTATATGTACGTGTATGTATCTGTGTATGTGTGTGTGTCTGCGTGTTTATGGGGCCCACTGGGACTCTTCCGCCCGGGGCCCACAAAAACCTGGAGCCGGCCCTGCCTGCGGTGATGAAGTCCCGCCATCCCGACCTCAGCGCTGTCACTGTCCTCCATGGCCGCCGCTTGTCACATCACCTTCTCTCGCTTCCGACCCGAGACTGACTAGCGGTGACGTCACGGGCCTCTCGCGATTCTTGGCTGTGAAGGCGGCGGTCATTGAACTCAGTGACAGGGGCTGTCAGTGTGCTGGAGATCAGCGCAGGTAATGTACCTCGCTGACAGCAGCACTTGTCATGCCCTGCAGTGACCTGGGCTGACCCATTGATGTTAGCTCAGGTCACTGCACTGCTCTCCCAGCCAATGGGGAACATCCTGCTCTTCATTGACTGGGACAGTGTGGATCGTCATGGCAACCCCTTGGATTACACCAGACCTGGATTTGTTTTTCATTCTAATAAATTGGTTAAAGAGGGAATGTTTTGGGGAGTGTTTTTTCAAATAAAAATGTGTTTGTCGTCTATTTTTTTTTATTACTGACTGGGTTGGTGATGTCGGGTATCTGATAGACGCCTGACCTCACCAACCCCAGGGCTTAATGCCAGGTGACATTACACATCTGGTATTAACCCCATATATTACCCCGTTTGCCACCGCACCAGGGCGCGGGATGAGCTGGGGCGAAGCACCAGGATTGGCGCATCTAATGGATGCGCCACTTCTGGGGCAGCTGCGGCCTGCTATTTTTAGGCTGGGGAGAGTCCAATAACCATGGACCTCCCTAGTCTGAGAATATCAGGCCTCAGCTGTCTGCTTTACCTTGGCTGGTAATCCAATTTTGGGGGACCCCTACGTGTTTTTTTTTATTATTATTTATTTAATTTAAAATAACAGCGTGGGTTGCCCTCAGTTTTGGATTACCAGCCAAGGTGAGGTTGCCAGCTGTGGCCTGCAGCCGTCTGGTTTACCCTAGCTGGCTACAAAACTAGGGGGAACCCTACGTCATTTTTTTTTCATTTTTTTGGCTAACTACAAAGCTAAGCACCCCTTAGTGCCACATGAAAGGCACCAAAGGGTGCTCCACTTTTTCTCCACTTTTTCTCCACTTTTTCTCCACTTTTTCTCCACTTCTTCTCCACTTCTTCACTTCTCCACTTTTTCTCCATTTTTTTTCTCCACTTTTTCTCCACTTTTTCTCCACTTTTTCTCCACTTTTTCTCCACTTTTTCTTCACTTTTTCTCCACTTTTTCTCCACTTTTTCTCCGTTCTTTTTCTATGGTCGGTCTACCCATTAGCTCTGCCACGCATAGTGTAGCTCTACACCTACTGCACATGTTACTTTATGATTGACATCTCTTTCGTACCAGAGCTGTGTAAGCCTACTCTGACCCCATATTTGTCATTACTATATTGTCCTTGTACTGTATTATGACATTTGTATCATGTGTTTCATTTCTTGCTGTGTTGCAATTTTTTTGCTGCATCCCAATTGTACCTCTACATTGTTCGAGTTTATGTTATTGTTCTCTCACTCTTATGTGATACTGATTATTGTCATTTTTCATGATTACATGCAGATAAGTCCAATCTGACGAAGGCTCAGGCCGAAACGTCATTTGTAACTTGTTTTGCACAAAAACATATATGCTTATGAAATTTTTTTTTTTCTTAATACGGACCAATAAAGAGTGATTTTGCATTACTATCCGTTGTGACTTACTGACTTAGTCTGGGAGATTTAGAGTGCCGAGGCTACTCACTAATTTTATCTATTATTACCTCTGAACACCTATATACTAGTGAGCAGAGCTTCCTCTACAGTAGTTCTCCTGATTAGGCATGCCCTTACCTCATGAGCAGGGCATTGCAGCTTTGGTAGCAACCATTACGACATGGACTCTGCTGCTGTGGACCCGGGGAGAGTGAGTGCAGATTCATTGCACCCACACTCCTCACATGAAGGGTCCGCACTCCTAGAAAATGGGGGATACGTTCCCTGAGTGTCTCCCCCCCATATTCTAGACGGTCCAGTGTCGTCGTGGGACCCCTTTATTTTTTTTCTTACAATAAATTGGTGAAATAGGAAATGTTTTGGGGACTGTTTTTTCAAATAAATTTCTTTTGTCGATTTTTTTTTTTTTTTTTTTTTGTTAGTACTGACAGTTTATGATGTTGGGTATCTAATAGACGCCATGACATCACAAACTGCTGGGCTTGATCTCAGGTGACTTTACAGCTAGTATCAACCCGATTTATTACCCCGTTTGCCACTGCACCAGGGCACAGGATGAGCTGGGGTGAAGCGCCAGGATTGGCGCATCTAGTGGATGCGCCACGTCTGGGGTGCCTGCGGCCTGCTATTTTTAGGCTGTGAAGGCCCAATAACTATGGACCTTCCCACCCTGAGAATACCAGACCACAGCTGTCCGCTTTACCTTGGCTGGTGATCCAATTTGGGGGGGACCCTACTTTTTTTGTGTAATTATTAATATTTATAAAATAATTATAAAAAAGAGCCTGAGGGGACCTCCACATTGGATCCCCAACCACGGTAAAGCTGCCAGCTGTGGTTTTCAGGCTACAGCCGTCTGCTTTACCCTAGCTGGCTATCAAAAATGGGGGGACCCAACGTCATTTTTTTTTTTTAACTATTTTTTAAATAGAAAAAATTAATGGGCTTCCCTGTATTTTGATTGCCAACCAAGGTAACGGCAGGCAGACTGGGGTGGCAACCCATAGCTGTCTGCTTTATCTGTGCTGAGAATCAAAAATACCGCAGACCGCTACGTCATTTTTTTAAAGATTTATTTTTACAGCACTGTGATGTCCAGCAATCAAAATACAGGGAAGCCCATTTTTTTTTTAGTTATTTAAATAAATAATTAAAAAAAATATATATGGCCTCCCGCTGCATTTTGTGTATTGCTAGGTAAGGGTAATCCAAGCAGCTACTGGCTGCTAACCCCCACTGCTTGGTGTTACCTTCACTGGCAATGGAAAATCCAGGGAAGCATTTTTTATTTTTTTTGCCAAAAAAACTACAAAAAAAGGACGTGAGCTTCGCCATATTTTTGTATGCTAGCCAGGTATAGCAGGCAGGTGCTGGAAGAGTTGGATACAGCGCCAGAAGATGGCGCTTCTATGAAAATGCCATTTTCTGAGGCGGCTGCAGACTGCAATTCGCAGCAGTGGGGCCCAGAAAGCTCAGGCTAACCTGTGCTGCGGATTCCAATCCCCAGCTGCCTAGTTGTACCTGGCTGGACACAAAAATGGGGCGAAGCCTACGTCATTTGTTTTCTAATTATTTCATGAAATTCATGAAATAATAAAAAAAGGGCTTCCCTTTATTTTTGGTTCCCATCCGGGTACAAATAGGCAACTGGGGGTTGGGGGCAGCCGTACCTGCCTGCTGTACCTGGCTAGCATACAAAAATATGGCGAAGCCCACATAATTTTTTCAGGGGGCAAAAAACTTCTGCATACAGTCCTGGATGGAGTATGCTGAGCCTTGTAGTTCTGCAGCTGCTGTCTGTCTGTATGAAGAAGAGCAGACAGCAGCTGCAGAACTACAAGGCTCAGCATACTCCATCCAGGACTGTATGCAGAATTTTTTTGCCCACCAAAAAAATGACGTGGGCTTTGCCATATTTTTGTATGCTAGCCAGGTACAGCAGGCAGCCACGGGCTGCCTCCAACCCCCAGTTGCCTATTTGTACCCGGCTGGGAACCAAAAATATAGGGAAGCCCATTTTTTTTAATTATTTCACTTATTTCATGAAATAATTAAAAAACAAATGACGTGGGCTTCGCCCCATTTTTGTGTCCAGCCAGGTACAACTAGGCAGCTGGGGATTGGAATCCGCAGCACAGGTTAGCCCGAGGTTTCTGGGCGCCTCTGCTGCGAATTTCAGTCCGCAGCCGTCCCAGAAAATGGCGCTCTCATAGAAGCGCCATCATCTGGCGCTGTATCCAACTCTTCCAACAGCCCTGGAGCCGGGTGGCTTGTTGGGTAATCATGAGTTAATACTGGCTTTGTTTTACTAGCCAGTATTAAGCCAGAGATTCTTAATGTCAGGCACGTTTGACCCGGCCATTAAGAATCTCCAATAAAGGGTTAAAAAAAAACACCACACAGAGAAAAAATACTTTAATAGAAATAAATACACAGACACATTAGAGACTCCATCTTTATTACCCCCTGTCAGCCCTCCACGATCCTGCTCTTCTGTCTTCTTTCTTTCTAGTGTAGTAGTAGTGACGATTGTAGTGAGGATGAGTTTACCCAGCTCATCACTTGGGGCTGGGGAACCTCATCCTCACTACAATCCTCACTAATGTAGTAGTAGTGACGATTGTAGTGAGGATGAGTTTACCCAGCTCATCACTTGGGGCTGGGGAACCTCATCCTCACTACAATCCTCACTAGTGTAGTAGTAGTGACGATTGTAGTGAGGATGAGTTTACCCAGCTCATCACTTGGGGCTGGGGAACCTCATCCTCACTACAATCCTCACTAGTGTAGTAGTAGTGACCATTGTAGTGAGGATGAGTTTACCCAGCTCATCATTCGGGGCTGAGGAACCTCATCCTCACTATAATCCTCACTAGTGTAGTAGTAGTGACGATTGTAGTGAGGATGAGTTTACCCAGCTCATCACTTGGGGCTGAGGAACCTCATCCTCACTACAATCCTCACTAGTGTAGTAGTAGTGACGATTGTAGTGAGGATGAGTTTACCCAGCTCATCATTCGGGGCTGAGGAACCTCATCCTCACTACAATCCTCACTAGTGTAGTAGTAGTGACGATTGTAGTGAGGATGAGTTTACCCAGCTCATCACTTGGGGCTGAGGAACCTCCATCCTCACTACAATCCTCACTAGTGTAGTAGTAGTGACGATTGTAGTGAGGATGAGTTTACCCAGCTCATCACTTGGGGCTGGGGAACCTCCATCCTCACTACAATCCTCACTAGTGTAGTAGTAGTGACGATTGTAGTGAGGATGAGGTTCACCAGCTCATCACTTGGGGCTGAGGAACCTCCATCCTCACTACAATCCTCACTACAATCGGGAAGCAGCGTGCAGCCTTCACTCCGTGAGTGATCAGTGCTGCTAGCGGTAACGCTGATAGACGCGTTACCATAGCAACGGTGCTCTCGGAGCCGCGGTTAGCGGTGACGTCACCGCTAACTGCGTTGCTATGGCAACCTCCGTTAATGACCGGCTGTGTCAGCCGGTCCCTAACGGAATGGGGAGTCGACCGTGTGCTAGAGCATGTCGCCGGTACACGGCGATACACATATGTGCACCGTGTACCGGAGAGATGCACTCGCAGGTCCTACATGACGCGTCATGTGACCAGTCTGTAGCCAATGAGATAATAGCCACGTGACTGGTCACATGGCTATTTTGACGTCACGATAGGTCCTGCTTCACTGCTGCAGTGCCGGTCCCTGGGAGCATTCAGCGATCATCGGATGGAATAGCGGCAGGAGACAGAGTGCAGAAGGGATCGCCGGGACCGGTAAGTGTTATGGCAATGTTTATTAACTGTTTGTGTACATTTATAATGCATTTTTATGTGTTTGTGATTGCCTCCCATTATAGCCTATAGGTTCGAGTTTGGTTCGTCGAACGTTCGACGAACCGAACTCGAACGGGACCCCCGTTCGGCGAACCGAACTCGAGCAGAACCGCGACCGGTTCGCTCATCTCTACCTTTAGGCAATTCCTTGCTGCATTTTTTCATTAGCAGTGATAGAAAGTGAGGCTTCCTTTGTTGACCACTGACCCACAGCACCCGTGCATTCTACCCACCTGCCAATTTTTGCCATATTATTTTATTTCCCCAAAAAGCTGACACTTTGTGGGGCATCCTAAAAGTGTCTGGAGTACTAAGTTAGTGTTCCTTTGCTGTCCACTGACCCACAGCACCCGTGCATTCTATCCACCTGTCCATTTTTGCCACGCTATTTTATTTCTCCAAAGAGCTGACATTTTTTGTGGCATCCTAAAAGTTTGTGGAATACTAAGTTAGTGTTCCTTTGCTGTCCACTGACCCACAGCACCCGTGCATTCTACCCACCTGCCCATTTTTGCCACACTATTTTATTTCCCCAAAGAGCTGACACTTTTTCTGGCATCCTAAAAGTGTCTGGAATACTAAGTTAGTGTTCCTTTGCTGTCCACTGACCCACAGCACCCGTGCATTCTACCCACCTGCCCATTTTTGCCACACTATTTTATTTCCCCAAAAAGCTGACACTTTTTATGGCATCCTAAAAGTGTCTGGAATACTAAGTTAGTGTTCCTTTGCTGTCCAGTGACCCACAGCACTCGTGCATTCTACCCACCTGCCCATTTTTGCCACGCTATTTTATTTCCCCAAAGAGCTGACACTTTTTCTGGCATCCTAAAAGTGTCTGGAATACTAAGTTAGTGTTCCTTTGCTGTCCACTGACCCACAGCACCCGTGCATTCTACCCACCTGCCCATTTTTGCCACGCTATTTTATTTTCCCAAAGAGCTGAAACTTTTTCTGGCATCCCAAAAGTGTCAGGAATACTAAGTTAGTGTTCCTTTGCTGTCCACTGACCCACAGCACCCGTGCATTCTACTCACCTGCCCATTTTTGCCACGCTATTTTATTTCCCCAAAGAGCTGACACTTTTTCTGGCATCCTAAAAGTGTCTGGAATACTAAGTTAGTGTTCCTTTGCTGTCCACTGACCCACAGCACCCGTGCATTCTACCCACCTGCCCATTTTTGCCATGCTATTTTATTTCCCCAAAGAGTGTTCCTTTGCTGCCAATCACGGTACAGCACCTGTGCATGCTACACACCTGTTCATTTTTGCTACGCAATTCTAATTGCAAACTGTGCTGCCACTGTTAGGGGCATACTAAAATTGTTGACTGGGATAGTCAGTGTTGGTTCTTCAGCTGTCAAAAAAGCTATACCACCTCTGCAATCTACACCACCTCTCGATTTTTGCTACCACATTTTAAGTGTCCAATCTTGTTGCTTAGAAAATGAGTGGCAAAAGGACAGATGCCGGTGGAAAGGGGAACAGGCATGTTGGAAAAGGAAAAAAAGTTTTTGTCCGTGGGGTAGGTGGGAAACTATATTAACATCTGCTGAAGAAAGGCCATCTTCCAGCAAAAGTAAGATGTCTACTACTTTCCGTGGACAATCGGATGTGCTCCCTTTTTTACAGAACCAAACAACTGTAACAAAGGTAGATGATGAACAAAAAAAGAACATGCTTGAATGGATTGCAAGTGCTCCAACAAGTGTCCTCTCCTCCACCTCAACTTCAACATCCAAAAAAACAGTCCTCTGAGTTGTCACCCCAATCGCACTTGCTTTCTCCCAACTCTCAAGTATCCAGCCGCCCTGCAGAGTATGGTGTAACAGAGATGGTTGAGTCTGCAGAGCTGTTCATTCACACTATAGGCTGGGAATCAGAGGTGTGCTCCCAAGCTACAGTGAGTACAGATAATGAAATGATCTTGCAGTGAAGCCCAGAAGCTTTGTGAGTCTGATTCAGGCCTGATGACCAAGTTTCTGAGCATAATGTAGACCCTTATTCACAAACTGTAACACCTCTTGGTGGAGAAAATGAGGAACATACTGATGACGATGAGACTCAGATACCTGTTTGGAATGACAACTTAACTATTCAGTCAGGGCAGAAAGAGGTTAGGTCTGAGGGCGAGGGGAGTGCAAACACAATGCTTGATGATGAAGTTCTAGATCCCACTTACTGTCAACCCATAGTCAGGCACTCGAGGAGGTCACCAGAGGCGGTGGAGGAGGATGTGACTGACGACGAAGTTACCTTGCGCCTTCCTGGGCAGAGTCGGAGTACTGGAATCACGTCAACAACTGCATCCTCAGCCACAACTCTGCCTCTGAGCACAAGTCGAGGTGGCTCTGCAGGTCGCATGGGCTCTAAGCCTTGCCTAGCCTGGTCCTTTTTTGACATCGCAAAGGATCTCCCAAATCATGTGATCTGTAAGATTTGTCGCCAATCTATAAGTAGAAGCCAAAACCTCACTAGTTTGACAACTTCTTCCATGAATCATCACATGAATAACAAGCATAAGTCCCAATGGGAAGCCCACCGTGCTACAATGCGGCCTAGCGGAGAAGGCCAACCACCGTCTGCCCATTCATGTGCATCCGCACGCTCTTCATCCTCTATGACTGTCGGGACAGCTGTCACACATGTTTTTCCACGCAGACCTTCCACCTCTTTAACCACAACAGGCAGTTTGCTTGGCAGGTCGTCAGTTGTTTTGGAAGGGGAAACAAGTGCTGGTGTAGAGCTCTCTCAGACATCAAGAGCACCACGTTTGGATGAAGCCAACATCATGTCTCCGCCTGCACCTTCCTCACAGACCTGCAGTTTTCCAGGGACACCCTACTCAACACCGTCCCCAGACAGCAGCCAGATCTCGGTCCCTCAGAAGTGGACTAATAAAAGGCCATTTCCTCCAAGCCATGACAAAGATAAGAGGTTGACTTTATCCATCTGTAAGCTCTTGGCTACCTAAATGCTGCCTTTCCGCCTGGTGGACACACAGGATTTTAGAGACCTTATGTCTGTCGCTGTGCCCCAGTACCAGATGCCCAGTCGCCACTACTTCTCTAAGAAAGGTGTGCCTGCGCTACACCAGCATGTCGCACACAACATCACCGCTTCCTTGAGAAACTCTGTATGTGAACGGGTGCATATCACCACCGATACTTGGACCAATAAGCATGGACAGGGACGTTACATGTCGCTGACTGGGCACTGGGTAACTATGGTGATAGATGGTGAAGGGTCTGCTGCACAAGTCTTGCCGTCCCCACGACTTGTGTGTCAATCCTCTGTCTGTCCAAGTTCCGCCACTGCTTCTGCCTCCTCCACCTCGACTGGGTCCTCCACCTTCGCCCCAAGCTTGCCTGGTCAGGCCACCAGCGTTGTAACTGCACAGAAGGAATCACGCACCCCTGATTTCTATGCTGGCAGCAGAGCGCAATGGCATCAGGCGGTCTTTAGCTTTAAATCTCTTGGAAATAAGAGTCACACAGCGGCTGAGTTGTGGGCAGCTCTGGAGACTGAGTTTAATAAATGGTTGTCTCCACTCGACCTGCAGCCTGGTAAGGCCATGTGCGACAATGCTGCAAATCTGGGTGCGGCCCTTCGCCTGGGCAAGGTGACACACGTGCCTTGTATGGCTCACGTGTTGAACCTTGTTGTCCAGCAATTTTTAACACACTATCCTGGCCTAGATGGCCTTCTGAAAAGGGCACGAAAACTGTCTGCTCACTTCCGCCGTTCAACCACCGCTGCTGAGCGACTTGCATCGCTCCAGAAGTCTTTCGGTCTGCAGGTTCATCGCCTGAAATGCGATGTGCCGACACGCTGGAATTCAATTCTCCACATGTTACAGCGACTGTGGCAGCACCGTCGAGCACAGAGGATTTTCAAGACCTTATGTCCATTGCAGTGCCCCAGTACCAGATGCCCAGTCACCACTACTTCTCCAAGAAAGGTGTGCCTGCGCTACACCAGCATGTCGCACACAACATCACCGCTTCCTTGAGAAACTCTGTGTGTGACAGGGTGCATTTCACCACCGATACTTGGACCAGTAAGCATGGACAGGGGCATTTCATGTTGCTGACTGGGCACTGGGTAACTATGGTGAGAGATGGAGAAGGATCTGCTGCACAAGTCTTGCAGTCCCCACGACTTGTGCGTCAATCCTCTGTATGTCGAAGTTCCTCCACTGCTTCTGCCTCCACAACCTCATCTGGGTCCTCCACCTCCACCCCAAGCCTGCCTGGTCAGGCCACCCACGTTGTAACTGCGCACATGGAATCCCGCACACCTCCTTACTATGCTGGCAGCAGAGCTCAACGGCATCAGGCGGTCTTTACCTTGAAATGTCTTGGAAATAAGAGTCACACAGCTGAAGAATTGTGGTCAGCTCTTGCGAGCGGGTTTACTAAATGGTTGTCTCAATTCAACCTGCAGCCAGGGAAGGCCATGTGCGACAATGCTGCAAACTTGGGTGCGGCCCTACGCCGGGGCAAGGTGTCACACGTGCCCTGTATGGCTCACGTGTTGAACCTTGTTGTCCAGCAATTTTTAACACACTATCCCGGCTTAGATGGCCTTCTGAACAGGGCACGAAAACTGTCTGCCCACTTCTGCCGTTCAACCACCGCTGCTGAGTGACTTGCATCGCTCCAGAAGTCTTTTGGCCTGCCGGTTCATCGCCTGAAATGCGATGTGGCGACACGCTGGAATTCAACTCTCCACATGTTACAGCAACTGTGGCAGCACCGCCGAGCCCTGGTGCAATACGTCATGACGTATAGCCTGGGCCAACGAGATGCAGAGGTGGGGCAGATCACCCTGATGGAGTGGTCTCAGATCAAGGACCTATGCACCCTTCTGCACAGTTTTGACATGGCGACGAATATGTTTAGCGCTGACAATGCCATTATCAGCATGACAATTCCAGTCATTTACATGCTGGAGCACACGCTAAACACTATTCGGAGTCAGAGGGTGGGACAAGAGGAAGGGGAGGAAGTACAGGAAGATTCATATGCGCAAGGGATACCAACATCTACAAGGTCCAGACGTTCAGCATCACCAAGGCGGCAGGCCTGGGACGGTGGGTGAGAGGGATTAACAAGGGCGCATGGTAGCAGCCAAAATGTTCAGGAAGGTGCAGGAGACAAGGAAGAAATTGAAGACGAACTATCGATGGGCATGGAAGACTCAGCAGATGAGGGAGACCTTGGTCAAATTTCGGTTGAACGAGGTTGGGGGGAGATGTCAGAGGAAGAAAGCATGGTTATCACCTCACTGCCACAAACACAGCGAGGACTTGGTCTGCATGGATGCACAAGACACATGAGCGCCTTCTTGCTGCACTACCTACAACATGACCCTCGCATTGTCCGAATTAGAAGTAATGATGACTACTGGGTTGCCACACTATTAGATCCCCGGTACAAGTCCAAATTTGGCGAAAAAATTCCAGCCATAGAAAGGGACACACGTATGCAGGAGTATCAGCAGAAGATGTTACTCAATCTTAGCTCAGCTTTTCCACCAAACACCCGTGGTGCACGGAGTGCATCTCTGAGTTGTAACTTGACAAGAAGGGACTGTCTCATCATTATCAGTCTAACCGAACTAGAAACACTGTATCTGGTGCTGGTAACAGCAATTTTATGGAATCGTTTCATTATTTTTTTAAACCATCCAATGCAATGCCACAAGAGACAAGAAGTCTGACACATAGTCAACAGCTGGAGAGGATGATACAGGAGTATATCGAAATGAACATCGATGCCATGACTTTGCAACTGGAGCCTTGCTCATTTTGGGTTTCAAATCTTGAAAAATGGCCTGAGCTCGCCACTTACGCCTTGGAGATCTTGTCGTGTCCCGCAGCCAGCGTTGTCTCTGAACGTGTCTTCAGTGCTGCTGGGTGTGTGCTGACAGATAAGCGCACGCGTCTGTCCAGTGACAATGTGGACAGACTAACGTTCATCAAAATGAACAAGTCATGGATCCACAAGGAATTTACTACCCCTGTGTCATCCTGGGGAGAGTAAAGGTGGGCGTATTTTGGAATGTGTTTCACGCAATTCAACCTGTCAAGTTTGTAACTGGGGGACAACTGATGCCACTGAAGTGGTGTCTGTGTAGCCCAATTTTTGGATAAAAGGGAGACTCTGCTAGGAGTCCCCTTGCGGTGTTTTTAAAAATGTTCCAAGATGAACAAGTCATGGTTCAGCAAAGCCTTTGCTACCTACCCCGGTGTCATCCTGGGGACAGTTAAGGCTGTCGTATTTTTGACTGTGCTTGATGCAAATCTACCTGTCAAGTTTGCAACTGGGGCACAAGTGATGCCACTGAAGTGGTGTCTGTGGGGCCCAATTTTTGGAAAAAAAAGGAGACTCTGCTTGGAGTCCCTTTGCGGTAATTTTAAAATTGAGCCAAGATGAATGTGCTTGATGAATTTTTGAATGTGCTTGATGCAAATCTAGCTGTGAAATGTACAACTGGGGCACAAGTGCTGCCACTGAAGGGGTGGGTGTGTGTGGGGCCCAATTTTTGGAAAAAAGGGAGACTCCGCTTGGAGTAACCCTTGCTTGCCATGTTTTTAAAAAGGAGCCAAGATGAACAATCATGGTTCAGCAAAGACTTTGCTACCTACCCCGGTGTCATCCTGGGGACGGTTAAGAATGGCGTATTTTTGAATGTGCTTGATGCAAATCTAGCTGTGAAGTGTACAACTGGGGCACAAGTGCTGCCACTGAAGGGGTTAGTGTCTGTGTGGCCCAATTTTTGGAAAAAAGGGATACTCCACTTGGAGTAACCCTTGCTTACAGTGTTTTTAAAAAGGAGCCAAGATGAACAGAGCTGGGATCAGGAAAGACTTAGCTACCTACCCCGGTGTCATCCTGGGGACAGTAAAGGCTGGCATATTTTTGAATGTGCTTGATCCAAATCTACCTGTCAAGTTTGCTACTGGGGCACAAGAGATGCCACTGAAGTGGTGTCTGTGGGGCCCAATTTTGGGAAAAAAGAGAGACCCAGCTTGGAGTACCCTTGATGTGTTTTACATGATTTTAGAAGGGCATGACATGCTTATGTCTGTGTCTCCTCCTCTTTTTCCTCATCCAGCTTTTTTGTTTTTGCATGAGTATATGTCCTTGTCACTTTCCCATGTGTTTGTGATGTCTTGGGAGTTGTTTGTCACCTTTTGGACACCATTGAAAGTGTTTTCTATGTGTTTTTATGTGTTTGTGTTTGCCTCCCATTGTTTTCAATGGATTTCGAAAGGTTCGTCGAACGGTTCGTCGAACCAAACTCGAACGGGGCCTCCGTTCGACAAACCGAACCGAACTCGAGCCTTCAGAGGCTTGCTCATCTCTAGTTAAAACACTGAAAGTTTGAAAATGCACAATTTTCAAAATTTTCTTCCAATTTCTGATATTTTCATAAACACAAAACGCATCAACCTAGATTTGCCAATAACTTAAAATACAATGTGACACAAAGAATGGGTCATAGAAATGTAGAAACATTCCAGAGTTATTACCATATAAAGTAACACGTCAGATTTTAATAATTGCATGAGGACACCAAGTGGTTAATGTTGCTGTTATAATAATAATATTTTTTCAATTATATAGTGCTATTAATTCCACAGGGCTTCACATACATTGATCACATTGTCCCCATTGGGGCTCACAATCAAAATTCCCTATCAGTATGTGTTTATAGTGTGGTAAGAAACCAAGAACTCGGAGGAAACCACCACAAACACAGGGAGAACATACAAATTCCTTGAAGATGTTGGTCTTGATGGGATTGGAACCCAAGATATCAGTGTTGTAAGACTGCAGTGCTAACCATTGAGCCACCGTGCCACCCAAGTTAATACAAGAGTAATTTTGTAACTCTGCAGTTATTAAATCAGCAGAGCATTGGGGAATTTGTCATGGTTGGCCACTTTCATCAATGAGCTGCTCTGGTTCCTATATGCATCCACTTTTCAAAGATACAGTAATCATAAAAGTGAGTACACCCCTCACATTTTTGTAAATATTTTGTATTATCTTTTCAATGGACAAGTCAGAAGATATGACACTTTGATACAATGTAAAGTAGCCAATGTACAGCTTTATAACAGTGTCAATTTAATGTGCACCCTAAGAAACTCAGCATATAGCCACTATCTAAACTGCTGGCAACAAAAGTGAGTATACCCAAAATTGAAAATGGCCAAATTGTGCCTAAAGTGTCAATATTTTGTGTGGCCACCATTATTTTCAATCACTGCCTTAACACTCTTGGGCATGGAGATCACTAGAGCTTCACATGAGCAACTGGAGTCCTCTTCCACTCCTTCATGATGACATGATGGAGCTGGTGGATGTTAGAGACCTTGCGCTTCTCCACCTTCCATTTGAGGATGCCTAATAGATGTTCAACAGTGTTTAGATCTGGAGGCTTGCTGGGCCAGTCCAGCACCTTTACCCTTTGTTTGTTTTGTAAGTCGGTAGTCATCTTTGAGGTGTCTTTGTGGTCGTTATGTTGGAATACTGCACTGTAACCCAGTTTCCAAAGGATCATGCTTTGCTTCAGTATGTCAGTACATGTTGGCATTCATGGTTCCTGCAATGAGCTGTAGTTACCCACAGTTGTCAACACTCATGTAGCCCCAAACCATGACACTCCTCCCACCATGCTTGACTGTAGACAAAACACACTTGTCTTTGAACTCCTCACTAGAGTTGAGCAATGTTTGAGGTTCGAGTTTTGTCAATTTCATGTTGGAGTGATTTGCTAAAAGCTCGACAGTTTGAGTTACGTTCGAGAACGGTTCGAGCACCAAAAACGTGGCTTTTCACAGTAAGGCTATGTGCACACTTTGCTATCTGCAGGCATCCTGCATCCCCAGCACAATCCCTCTCTCTTTCCTACTCACCGATCACGGGCGTCTCGCTGCACGGCTGTCACAGATGTGCGGTGTCTTTTCCTCTTTAGAAAATGGCTGCCACTTCATTAGTCAATTAGTTATTCCATGCTTTCCCCGCCCACCGGCGCCCATGATTGGTTGCAGTCAAACACGTCCCCAAGCTGAGTGACAGCTGTCTCACTGCAACCAATCACAGACACCGGTGGGCGGGTCTATATCGTGCAGTAAAATAAATAAATAAATAATAAAAAAAAAAAAAAATGCGGTTCCCCCACATATTTGATACCAGCCAGGATAAAGCCACACGGCTGGAGGCTGGTATTGTCAGGATGGAGAGTACCATGTTATCAGGAGCCCACCACCCTAACAATATCAGCAGGAAGCCGCCCGGAATCGCCGGAACCATTAGATGCGACAGTCCCGGGACTCCACCCAGCTGATCCCGAATTGCCCTGGGGCGGTGGCAATCAGGGTATTAATGAGTTTAATCATGCCAGGAGTCTCTTCGAGACACCTTCTATGATGAAACTGAAAGTTAAAGTAAAGAAACACACACAGTGAAAAATCCTTTATTTGGAATAAAAGACAAAAACACGCTCATTTACCTCTTTATTAATCCCTAAATACCCCTCCAGATCCAATGTAATCCACACGACACTGTCAGCTCGCCTACATGAAGCTGCAGCAGCACCGTAGAACACAATCGCTCTGTATCAGCTCCACGTAGAAATGAAGTAAATCGCGCTGTCAGCAGAGACTTCAGCAATGCAGAAGTCAAGATTATCAAATCTGCCTACCTTTATCATTAGAGGCAGTAGACTAGTGGATAGAGCGCTCGCCTAAGAAGCATAAGTTCAGGAGTTCTAGTCCAGGTCCCGGTAACGAATATAATTTTATTTTTCTTTATTTTTTTATTTTTAATTTTGAATTATAATTATTAGTGATGAGCGAGTATGCTTGTTACTACTCGGTACTCGCACGAGTATCACTGTACTCGGGCTACTCGGCAGGGACCGAGTAATCTCGCGATACTCGTGCTGTACTCGTGGTCTTCATCCCTGCATGTTGGCGCTCTTTTGAGAGCCAGCCCTCATGCAGGGATTGGCTGGCAGACCACTGCAATGCCACAGCCCTGTTAGTTGTGGAATTGCAGTGATTGGCCGGCCTGCACAGCGTGACCGAGCCTTTATACCAGCGGGCGCGCTGTGGTCTGCACACAGCCATCCAGACAGTCAGTGCAGGGAGAGTGTTGCTGCTTCAGGGAAAAGTTTGCGGCCCTTTATAGCTATTTCCATAGCAGGGCTGCAAACAGTGTGACCAGAAGTCCTTCTCAGGACTATTATAGTTGTATACAGGCAGGCAGGGTATAGCCAGGTCGGAGTACAGTAGCAGAGTCCTTCTCAGGACTATTGTTGCTGTATACAGGCAGGGTATAGCCAGGTCGGAATACAGACTAGTGACCAGAAGAGTCCTTGTCAGGACTATTGTAGCAGTATACAGGCAGGCAGGCAGGGTATATAGCCATTCCTAGTGGTGACCGTATACCAGCCTTCATCATATCTGGGGCTGGTGTACACAGTCTAAAACAGTCCAGATAGTGTCAGACTTCTCAGTAATTGTCGCTCCTAAAAACCTGTTAGGTTCTTAGTGCGTCCGTGCTTGCATTTAAAAACTGCACGTGTGTGCCTGTCGGTGGCAGCGTACAGGTGCACGTTTTGCACAAACTATTATATAACACACAAGTCTAGTGTATAATACACGTCAGTCAGCAGTGTCTGATAGTGTCAGACTTCTCAGTAATTGTCGCTCCTAAAAACCTGTTAGGTTCTTAGTGCGTCCGTGCTTGCATTTAAAATCCGCACGTGTGTGCCTGTCGGTGGCAGCGTACAGGTGCACGTTTTGCACAAACTATTATATAACGCACAAGTCTAGTGAATAATACACGTCAGTCAGCAGTGTCTGATAGTGTCAGACTTCTCAGTAATTGTCACTCCTAAAAACCTGTTAGGTTCTTAGTGCGTCCGTGCTTGCATTTAAAAACCGCACGTGTGTGCCTGTCGGTGGCAGCGTACAGGTGCACGTTTTGCACAAACTATTATATAACGCACAAGTCTAGTGAATAATACACGTCAGTCAGCAGTGTCTGATAGTGTCAGACTTCTCAATAATTGTCGCTCCTAAAAACCTGTTAGGTTCTTAGTGCGTCCGTGCTTGCATTTAAAAACCGCACGTGTGTGCCTGTCGGTGGCAGCGTACAGGTGCACGTTTTGCACAAACTATTATATAACGCACAAGTCTAGTGAATAATACACGTCAGTCAGCAGTGTCTGATAGTGTCAGACTTCTCAGTAATTGTCGCTCCTAAAAACCTGTTAGGTTCTTAGTGCGTCCATGCTTGCATTTAAAAACCGCACGTGTGTGCCTGTCGGTGGCAGCGTACAGGTGCACGTTTTGCACAAACTATTATATAACGCACAAGTCTAGTGTATAATACACGTCAGTCAGCAGTGTCTGATAGTGTCAGACTTCTCAGTAATTGTCGCTCCTAAAAACCTGTTAGGTTCTTAGTGCGTCCGTGCTTGCATTTAAAAACCGCACGTGTGTGCCTGTCGGTGGCAGCGTACAGGTGCACGTTTTGCACAAACTATTATATAACGCACAAGTCTAGTGAATAATACACGTCAGTCAGCAGTGTCTGATAGTGTCAGACTTCTCAGTAATTGTCGCTCCTAAAAACCTGTTAGGTTCTTAGTGCGTCCGTGCTTGCATTTAAAAACCGCACGTGTGTGCCTGTCGGTGGCAGCGTACAGGTGCACGTTTTGCACAAACTATTATATAACGCACAAGTCTAGTGTATAATACACGTCAGTCAGCAGTGTCTGATAGTGTCAGACTTCTCAGTAATTGTCGCTCCTAACAACCTGTTAGGTTCTTAGTGCGTCCGTGCTTGCATTTAAAAACCGCACGTGTGTGCCTGTCGGTGGCAGCATACAGGTGCACGTTTTGCACAAACTATTATATAACGCACAAGTCTAGTGTATAATACACGTCAGTCAGCAGTGTCTGATAGTGTCAGACTTCTCAGTAATTGTCGCTCCTAAAAACCTGTTAGGTTCTTAGTGCGTCCGTGCTTGCATTTAAAAACCGCACGTGTGTGGCAGTTGGTGGCAGCGTCAGGCTCCATATTGTCCCTGGATAGAGACGTGCATGATGGCCTGTAAACCTGAAGTGCCCATTGTAAGGAAGTGGGTCTATTATAGTATAGCCCTTAGGCAGGGCAGACAAAAATTTGGAGGCTCCACATTGTCCCTGGATAGAGATGTGCATGAGGACCTCAAAACATTGTTCCCATTGCAAAGGACCGGGTCTCCTGTCGTTGTAATGCCCATTCTGAAAGAATGGGCGAAAAAATTTACCACTGGGGGTATACCTGAAACAACGGCCTAACCATTGTAACGGTCATCATGATGGCGCATGAGGAGAAGGAGGAGCAGTCCAGCGATTAGCCAAAGTCCAGAAGTGTGTTACCATGGGTGAGTGGAGGTACATGGCAAATTCCCGTTACAAACTTTAAATTCCGCTGTCATTTGCTGGTGGTGTGGTGAAGTCTGGCCCAATCCAACCCTTGTTCATCTTGATCAGAGTCAGCCTGTCAGCATTTTCAGTTGACAGGCGGGTGCGTTTATCTGGAATGATTCCACCTGCGGCACTAAAAACACGCTCTGACAAAACGCTAGCGGCAGGGCAGGCCAGGACTTCAAAGGCGTAGAGAGCCAATTCATGCCACGTGTCCGGCTTGGATACCCATTAATTGTAAGGCACAGAGGAATGTCGGAGTACAGTTGTTTGATCTGCAAGGTCCTCCTTTAGCATCTGTGCAAACTTAGGATTTCTTGTGGTACTACCCCGCACCTCAGGGGCTGTGGTATGTGAGGGGCTGTCCCACATCTTAAAGACTGTTCCCCTACCTCTGGCAGATTGGACTTGTGCCCCTCTCGGCTGTACGCCTTGGTTGTCCACTGATTCCTGACCTATGCCACTAGCGTTTTGTGAGGGGAATGCTTTGCCTACTTCCGTGACTATGGCCCTCTGGAACTGCTGCATTTTGCCTGACCTCTCCGCCTCGGGAATAAGAGACATAAAGTTCTCATTTTAGCATGGGTCTAACAGTGTTACCAACCAGTAATGATTGTCGGCCAAGATGTTCTTAACGCGAGGGTCACGAGACAGGCAGCTTACCATAAAGTCAGCCATGTGTGCCAGACTCTTAACAGCCATCACTTCAGTATCCTGACCAACACGATGACTGAACATGCTGTCCTCCTCCTCCTCCTCCTCCTCCTCATCATCTACCCTGTCCTCTGGCCAGCCACGCTGAACCGAGGATATGACTGCATGTCATATCCTCAATTTGGCCGGAGAGTTGCTCCATGTCTTCATCCTCCTCCTCGTCATAGTCCTCCACTGCACGTTGTGATGAGACGAGGCTGGGCTGTGTGTTATCACCCACACCCACTACTGTTTCTTGCTCCAACTCATCGCGCTCCGCCTGCAATGCATCATGTTTGTTTTTGAGCAGAGACCATTTTAGAAGGCAGAGAAGCGGTATGGTGACGCTAATAATGTCGTCATCGCCGCTCACCACCTTGGTGGAGTCCTCAAAGTTTTGGCGGATGGTACATAGGTCGGACATCCATCTCCACTCCTCAGGTGTTATGTGTGGAGTTTGACCCATTTCCCTACGGCTTAGGTGATGCAGGTACTCAACAACTGCCCTCTTCTACTCACATATCCTGAACAACATGTGCAGAGTTGAATTCCAACGCGTGGGGACATCACACACCAGTCTGTGAGCCGGAAGATGCAAATGGCGCTGAAAGCCGGCAAGGCCGGCTGAAGCAGTAGGTGACTTTCGAAAATGTGCAGACAGGCGGCGAACTTTTACCAGCAGATCAGACAGCTCTGGGTATGACATTAGAAACCGCTGAACCACGAGGTTGAGCACATGGGCCACGCATGGACCATGTGTCAGCTGGCCTCGCCTCAAAGCCGCCACCAGGTTCCGGCCATTGTCACACACAATCTTTCCTGGCTTTAGGTTCAGAGGTGTGAGCCAGTGATCTGCATGCTGTTTCAGAGCTGTCCACACCTCTTCTGCATTGTGGGGTTTGTCACCTATGCAGATTAGCTTCAGCACAGCCTGTTGCCGCTTCGCCAAGGCAGTGCTGCAGTGCTTCTGTGTCGCCCTGGACAAGCCAAGGGCCACAGAGCACAACACTTACACACCCCACACTCCCTGCAGGCACATCATAGTCAAAACACAAAATCCTTGTTGCCTTCCCCAGGGGCTGTTGTCCACACCAGGGGGTGGAGCCAGGCGGTTGGTCTCCACCCACCAAGGAGTTCACAGTCCTGGAGGAGGGAAAACACAGGCAGTGAGAGTTAAGCTAAGGAAGTGGAAGGAGGAAAGTAGTAGAGAGAAGAAAAGTGACAGCAAAGAGCCTGAAGTTGGTCCGGGTGTGTGGCCCGGACAGGACAGCAAGGTTGGCAGGATGTGGTGACCGTCTGCAGTGGAGGCCGATTGGAGTCTGCCGTGGTGGTGACCCGGCGGTACCGGACCGGTATACAAAGAGAAGCCAGCACCATTGGCAGGGGCCTTTCGGATCCCGGCAAGGCTTGGTGTCGCCGTGAATTTGCCAAATCCGTTAGTGAAGGGGACTTCCGGGTTTCCAAACAGCCAAGTCCCGATAGAAGGCAACCGTTCAACCGTGAAGGGGAGACACCGCCACCGCCAAGGACAACCGTCTCCCAGGGCCAGCGCCTGTGGGCAAAAGGGGCTCCTCCGGCCCATATCCAGGTCGGGGTGCGGGTTACCGGTGGGAAACCATCACTACCAACACTGAACTTAGGTGCAGGGAGAGACAGTCATCACTAACCTGCAGGGAGGAACAACCGCAGCCGTCCGAGGGACCCGTCCATCCAGCCACTTGTTTTACCGTGAACTGTGTCATCATCATTGGGCTGAGTGAGTACCTCCGTGCCATGCGGCACAGCGCTGCCCCTGCGACCCTGCACCTCATCAGGCCCCGCAACCCGCCTGTCATCCATCTCTACCCCATCACCGGGCCCCGGGACAACCAACCCCCCTACTCACGGAGGGGAGAAATAACAACAAAGCTGCTCCCTGTCACAGGCTCCCGGGATCCCCGTCCAGAGCAGCGGTGGTGTCCACACAATCACCACAACCGTGGGTGGCGTCGCGGACAATATCCCCAAAGCCCAAACCACCCCTTTTCACTCACGGGCGAGGAGCGCCGCTCGAGTCCCCGGGATCCGGCCATCGCTCGAGCCACCGAGCAGCAGCAGCCGTAGAGCAGCGGCAGCCGGACCCGAGCAGTGGGAGAGCGCAGCGTCCCCTCCTCCGCCCGCGACACTTCCAGCTTGGGACTGGTGTGGAGGGTAAAGTGGATGAGGATGCGCAGGAGGAGGAGGAGGCTGAGGAGCATGACATTCCGGAGCTGTAGAGTGTGGGTGAAACCCTGACTGAGGTAGGGCCTGCAAAACTTGGTGTGGGAAGGACGTGTTCTGTCCCTCGCTCAGACTGGGTCCCAGCTTCCACAATATTAACCCAGTGTGCCGTCAACGAGATGTAGCGGCCTTGCCCACAAGCCGTTGTCCACGTGT